>NC_090390.1:83397808-83697808 GCF_036365525.1 Heterodontus francisci
TGGAAGTGGGAAACCAAATTAATTCTGAGCAAAAGGTGTACAAATTTCAATACAGGTTTTCTTGTCGTTTTTCACTTAAGCCAGAATGAAGTAAACAGGGACAGGTTAAATGCCCTATCTATTGAAAAGTTGAGGAATGTAGCTGGGCAGTTGGGGATTACTATCCGTCAAAAGCTGGGAAGTCCAAAATCCGAAGTGTTGTGGCCAACCATTTTGCACTTGAACCTGAAGACTCAGACAGGATCAGAGTCAGAAACAGACAAAGTAATGTTAGTTAATATACTACTAGGACGGAGCTGACTAGAATTAGAATTCCAAGAAGAAGAGAGAATTTTCCAGAGAGGAGGAGCAGAGAGCATATCAGGAAAGGGAAAAAGAAAGAGCTTTCCAAAGGGAGTTGAGGCAGCTCGAACTAACTAAGGGAAGACCTAGTGAATGCATGGCTAGTGAGGGCGCTACTCCTATCTCAGGACCAAGTACTGAGCTCTTAAAGTTCTCCCAGTTGATTTCAAAGTTCAATGAGGAGGATGTGGAGGCATTTTTCAAAACTTTTGAATAGCTTGCAAAACAGCTGAAATAGCCAGCAGAGAGCTGGACGCTGTTAGTACAAAGCAAAACTGACAGGAATAGCCCATGAGGTTTATTCACTGTTGAGAAATGAGAGTTCATCAGATTATGAGATGACTAAAAGTGCTATCCTGGGCGCATATGAGCTAGTACCGGAAGCATACCGCCAAAAATTCCAAGCCCTCTGAAAGCAGCTTGAACAAACTTACCTTGCGTTTGAAAGAGTTAAGCAACTTGCTTTTGACCAGTGGATACGGGCACTCAAGATACAGCCCATATATGAAAGCCTCAGAGAGGTGATCCTTCTTGAGGAGTTCAAAAACTCACTCCCCCCCTTCCCATTAAAACCCACATTGGAGGAACAGAAGGTTCAAAGAGCCAGGCAGGTCGCAATTCTGGCTGATAAATTTACCCTTGTACACAAGCCCTTACTCCAAGGGAAACCTTTCCCTAGTCACCTGCACAAACCTGAAAAGGATAAAAGGTTGGAGGGTGATAGGAGCCCAAACAGCTATGGGTGAGAAGGGAAAGCTGGACACAAAGGGGGCTATCCTCAGGCCAAAAAGGACAGTGCTGAGAGCAGGACTGATACCTGAAGACCTGTGTGTTTCCACACTAACAAGGCAGATCACCTTCAAGCTGATGCTGGAAGTTACGGGAATACCTGTAGGATTAATCAGGACACACCAGACCAGCCCTTTTGGAAAGCACAGCCCAGCAGACTGTGGCTTAAGTGCGGGTGTAAGACCCAGTACACCTACCGTTGTGAGTGTGGAAAAATTTAACAAAATTCCTGAAAGTTACCAGGATTTTGCATTCCAAGGAAAAGTGACCCCATACTCCTGGAGTGAGACAAGCAAGCCCATAGTCATACTCAGGGATACAGGACCACCCAATCCCTTCTGCTGGGAAAAGGTGTGACCTTTCCCCCAAAGAGTGCAGTGAATGCTAGAGTGTCAATGAATGGTATCAATGGGTGGTGCATGTCCATACCTTTATATCGGGTGCACTTGGAGTGCGATCTAGTTTCGGAACCAGTAACTGTGGGCTTGTCTCTAGTCTACCAGTGGATGGGGTGACCTGCTCCTGGTTAATGATCAGGCGGGGGCAAAGGTGGTTGCTTCCGCAGTAGTTTTAGAGCAGTTGCAAGAGAAGATACCCGGCATTTTCCCTGATTGTATGGTGACCCGGTCCATGGCCAAACAGAGGAGGCTGAACTGGCACTGCAGACAGATGACTCGACTGGTTATTTGAAACTTTCTTTGGAAAGTTCGAGGACCCAAAGGAAGGGTTAAACAGATCTTCCTTAGTTGAGGCTCAGCAAGCTGACCCAATGTTAAAAGAAATGATCACAGATTGCCCAAACCAAAGCAGAAGGAGTCCCAGTACTGCTATTTAAAGAATGAGGTAGCGGAGACCTCCTCACAGACCTGCGGACCAAGAGTGGACAGTGGTTCACCAGATAGTAGTGGTGCTGCCCAGGTACTGTAAGGAGATATTAATAACAGCCCATGACCTTCCAATGGCTGGACATGTGGTGTACGAAAAACCCATGCCCGCATAAGACAGCATTTTGAATGGCCAAAACTCTACAAAGATGTGGAATTCTGTAAAATTTGCCACATGTGCCAGGGTGTGGGAAAGCCCCAACCTGCAATAAAATCTGCACCCCCCCTCATACCGACTTTTGGGGAACCCTTCAGCAGAGTGCTGGTGGATTATGTGGGACCCCTGCTGAAAACAAAAGGGGACTACCAATATCTTCTCACCATGATGGATGTGGCTATCCAATTCCCAGAGGCCATTCCCCTAAGAATGGCCTCTTATGGGCGGCACAGTGGCGCAGTGGTTAGCACTGCAGCCTCACAGCTCCAGCGACCCGGGTTCAATTCTGGGAACTGCCTGTGTGGAGTTTGCAAGTTCTCCCTGTGTCTGCGTGGGTTTTCTCCGGGTGCTCCGGTTTCCTCCCACAAGCCAAAAGACTTGCAGGTTGGTAGGTAAATTGGCCATTATAAATTGCCCCTAGTATAGGTAGGTGGTAGGGGAATATAGGGACAGGTGGGGATGTGGTAGGAATGTGGGATTAGTGTAGGATTAGTATAAATGGGTGGTTGATGGTCGGCACAGACTCGGTGGGCTGAAGGGCCTGTTTCAGTGCTGTATCTCTAAATTTAAAAAAAAATTAATTATTTCTGCCAAGGTAGTGGTGGAGGGGCTAACCCAATTCTTTACCTGATATGGGCTGCCTGCCAAGATTCAGATGGTTCAGGGCACAAATTTCATCTCCAGGATCTTCAAAACGTCATGGGTAATATGGGCATAACGTAGCTGAAGTCCTTAGCCTACCTACCACAGTTACAAGGGGCTTTGGAATGGTACTACCAGACCCTAAAGACAATGATCAGGGTATACTGCTACGAATATCCCCACGACTGGGACAAAGGGCTGGGATTTTTCCTGTTTGCCACTAGGGACTCACCCAATGAATCCACTGGCTTTAGTCCCTTTGAATTAGTTTATGGACATGAGGTAAGAGGTCCTCTTAAACTAGTCAAGGAGAAGTTTTTGAAATCAGAGCAAAATACTGCAGATGCTGGAACTCTGAAATGAGAACAGAAAGTGCCAGAAATACTCAACAGGTCTGGCAGCATCTGTGGAGAGAGAAACCGAGTTAATGTTTCAGGTTTGCGACCCTTCATCAGAAGTTTTTGGGACACGGGGATGAGTCTTCCATGTCAGACTGCATTTCCGTGTTCCAGGAGCAGCTCACGAGTGTCTGTGCATTGGCTCAGCAGCACCCAGAAACCTCCCAGACAGCTATGTAAAAGCAGGCAGATAAACATGCCAAAGACAGAATATTTCAGCCCAGAGACCATGTATTGGTACTACTCCCAAATCAGGGTGAACCCTGAAAGCCCGGTTCAGTGGCTCATACCGAGTAACAAAAAGGATTAGCTAGGTAAATTATTTGGTTGACATCCCAGACCGAAGGAAAAAACAAAGGCTGTGTCACATTAACATGTTGAAACACTATCACAGGTCAGGAAGGAAAGGGACAAAAAGGACAGTGAGGACCTGTTAGAGGAAGGCCTGGAGGATTCCCAAATGGAACTCCCCACTATCCAGTTAGCCAACACTGAAATGTTAGAACATTTCAACCCTACACTCTCCTATTTAAATGCAGAGCAAAGAAATGCCCTAAAAAGGCTGCCAGTAACCTTTACAGAAATCTGCAGAGACAAGGCAAGTTCCCAAAAAAGCAAGCCAATAGTGAGGGAGATACCTCACCTAGTTTAAGTGCCACAGGGGAGTGCAGTGAAAGCTGGACTGACACCTGCGAGCAGTCATGTCCCAGAGGACATGGGGCAGATTAGCAGATCTCCTCACAGTAAAGGGAAAAGAGAAGGAAAAGTGTCCTAAAGTAAACAGCACTTGCGTAACTCACCAGAAAACTAAAAGTGAGATCAGTGTGGACCTACCCACGGAAGAACCCAATGATCAGGTCCCAAACCCAAAGCAAATCAAACCCAACAATTTCAATTCGGAACGCGGAAAGAACAAAGGCCCGGAGGAAATCTCAGATACCTCACAGGGACTAAACAACAATTGATTACCCACTGTCACTATCGGGAGAAAAATTATCAAGGTGCTGGAACCTGAATGGTTAAAGCCATGTGTTGCAGAAACAGCAGTTGAAGGGTTAAAGCTTGTACATACAGAAGGACTTGCCACAAGCAATAATGGAAATTTGCATAACCCAAGCTTCACCAACAGCCACAGGTTTATTGAGATGAACATTCCTAGAGTCCTACAAATGGATGCAAGTGAAACTTTAACCCCATTTTACAACACATAACCCAAAAAGAAATGCAATTTCTTAATGGTACCTCATCCAAAGAAAGGATGACAACTAAACTCCAAAAAGCTAAACCAGAATAGCTGTACAGACAATGCCAGCTGTAACAATTCTAAGATTAATACGTAATTTTGAGAAATGAGTGAGAATGAATGTATTTTTTTTCTACAACCCTGTAATGAAATGTTCCTGTTGCCACATTTCATTCTGTGTGGCGTGGAGATATCAGAACCTGCTATGCCAAATGAAGAATTTTAATTCACCGGTTTGAAACTTAGATTAAACTTTTAATAAAATCCTACAGTTAACTTTTTTAAAAAACTGATAGTCAAGATGGCCACTGCAATTTGCATCTGAATCACCTTCCATATTCCAAGGCATCCAAGAGGAGACACATGTCTGATGAGCCTGTACCCAAAACAATGGCTTACTCGATTGAATTACCTGAGATTGCTTTCATTAGCAAGACGTTCAAAAGCATCCTGGAACATTAACATTGAAAGAGCAAACCTCTCCAAGTGTAAATATTGGCAGCCTGAGGCCTGAGAGATTGAAATTTCTAAACTTGAATCTCGTTAAAATGTACTGGAGAATACACTGAGGCAGTCATTTGACTCTGTCCATCTCGGTGAAAGTTGGGAGTTTCACTTGGACAAAGGAGACAAGCCAGTGACTCAGACTGTGCAGAAGCAGAAGGACTGCCCACTCTATCTGTCTGTCTCTCCCTCCCTCCCCATAAGGCCTGGTGGGGCATGCAAAGCCTAGCTGTTAGTTACTAGGTCCAAGATAAAGACGCCAAGGGAAGAAAGCCACCTCCAAGTCTGCCTCCAAGGAAACCCTGAGCCAGGTGGGCCAGCCACAAAGTGCACCTCTACAACCAAAAACTCCTAAAACTCAACTTAAGCCAGAGGACAACGGAATCACCAAACCCCACAGACCACGTATTAATTTTTATTTGTTCTCAACTCTAATCTAACCTCTAATCTACTCCTCCTCACTCTGTAATCTATTTGTGTGTGTGATTCTCATGTGAGTGTGTGCTTGAATGTGTAGCATATTTTTAATTTCATTTAGATCGGGTTTACATTGTTGAGTATCATAAACTCACCTCTTGTTTAAACTCAAGAAAACCTGTCTGGTTCTTTTATGATCACAACAAAGGTAAAACACTCAGAAGTGGTAAGCACATCCACTTTTAAAAATGAATAAACCCTGTTGCAGTCAAATAAGTGGAAGGACAAGAGGGGAGCCTGTGACCCCTCCTCACCTGGCCATAACAGTATAAATGTCCAGAGCTGCTCACTGATGTTGAACATCTTAAATGGAAATGTGAAACACTGCAATATAAAAGCAACTGAAATGTTGTTGTATAAGTCAAAAGGATTTTTTGATTGCATTTACCTTTTTATTTGTTTTGTAATGATTTAATTGTTGTAATTTCATTTAACGCAGTCCAGGAGGAAAAGAGCCAGGCATGGTTCCAGGCTTTACATTCTGACGTGACATGCCTGTCATTGAGATTTTAAGGAAGCCTAGTGGTGGATGTATAAGAATTTTCTTAAGTCTATGTGAGCTGAGTTTGGGTAGCATCTGGGGAGAGCATTTGAGCTATAACACCAGGATGAAATATGGTGGTGCTAGAGATTGTGGTGGGAACAATTTCTTTTAGGGTATCTGAAACAAAACATGCTGGGAAATATTTAAAGAATTCTGGATTGTGTGATTTCCTCCCTCCCCAGTAGGATATTGGTATCATATATGCTAAGTAAATCTAGTAGAAGCATTGGTATGTGTGCTACTTGCAGTGCCCTGTAACAGGTTAACCTGTCTGTAATCTTCCTCTCCCCTACATGCTTTGCTTCCAAACCATCAGTCAATTGTTCTGAGATTTGGACACATTACTAATGTCATGGCAATTTAAACATTGCAATTCACAACTTCATATTTGCTACTTGGTTAGTCAGTTTGTTGTGATGATGGTGCTAGCTTGGTACCTCTGTGTCAGTATATAGAAGCAGTAACAATTGTATTGCAGGGATAGAAAGTTCTTTCTATTATTGTTAGTAAACTGGCCTTGGATGTTCGCGCATGAAAACATTCAAATTCATTGGAATTGAATTAATTTGAAGTACCATGCATTGGTGTCACGCTTATGTACTGTTTTTACTGTTGGCATCCAGTCTTGAAATTATGGGACAGAAACAAGGGCCAAAACAATGATCTATAGGTTGAGAAGTGATACCAGGTACTGGTTTGCTTAAGTTCCAAAAGCTGTATCTTCTATATGTGGCCAGTTATCAAAATGTAAATTCATTTAAAGCCTGGATGAGAATCTGAGCAGCAAGCAGTGCATGTAGCCAGTTGGAATGACTTCATTGATCACTCAGGCCAGTTACACTTAAACTTCCACTCATCTGTTTCTACATTTACTGGTCTCAATCCAGTGAAATATTGTTAATTTAGATTCCTTGTAGCATTTCAAGGTCATTTTACATTCTCTTAGCATTGGCTGATCTCAAATATGAATAACCTAACCTTTGTTATTCAAACAGTAGTAGAAACCTGATTTGTATGGCCCTTGAAAGTTCTGTCTGGCCAACTAGATGCCTGCAGTCATTTTAGTGCATTCAACATCTTAAGTTTTTACTTCTTTATATAACTTTCTGCATTCACCTAATACAAGGAAAACTATTGCGATTGAAGGCTGAAAAGTCCCCTGGACCTGATGGCCTGCATCTTAGAGTCTTAAAAGAAGTGGCTGCGAGATAGTGGATGCATTGATTGCAATCTCCCAAAATTCCCTAGATTCTGGAAAGTTCCCAGCGGATTGGAAAATCGCAAATGTCACATCTCTATTCAGGAACGGAGGGAGACAGAAAGCAGGAAACTATCAGTCAGTTAGCCTAACATCTGTCATTGGGATAATTTTTAAAAATTCTTTCATGGGATGTGGACGTCACTGCAAAGTTAGCATTTATTGCCGATCCCTAATTGCCCTTGACAACTGAGTGGCTTGCTAGGCCATTCAGAGGTCAGTTAAGAGTCAACCACATTGCTGTGGGTCTGGAGTCGCATGCAGGCCAGACCAGGTAAGGATGGCAGATTTCCTTCCCTAAAGAATATTAATGAACCAGATTGCCAACTGCCATGGTAGGATTTGAACCCTTGCTTGGGCCTCTGGATTACTAGTTCAGTTACATTACCACTGTCTTCCCTGCTGGAATTCATTGTTAAGGAAGTAGTAGCAGGACATTTAGAAAATCATAAGACAATTCAACAGCGTCAACAAGGTTTTATGAAAAGGAAATCACATTTGACAGATTTATTAGTTATTTGAGGATGTAGCAAGCAGCATAGATAAAAGGGAACCATTAGACGTAGTGTATTTGGATTTCCAAAAGACATTTGAAAAGGTTTCAGATAAAAGGTTACTGCACAAGATGAGAGTTCATAGTCTTGGGGGTAATATATCAGCATGGATAGAGGATTGACTAACAGAAAACAGAGTCATGATAAATTGTTCATTTTCAGGTTGGCAAACTGGAACTAATGGGGTGCCACAGGGATCAGAGCTGGGGCTAAAGCCTGGCTCGGGTATAAAATTAAAGCCCGACCCGACAACAGCCAACCCAAACCCTACCTGGGCCCCAGTCCTGTAACTTTTTAAAATGCCCGACCCGACCCGAACCCAACACATGTAGTCGGGTTTGGTTGGGTAGCCAGGCTTTACTGCAGAGTGCGATGTCTGGACTGCACGTTTCCCGCCTTGAAGTCCTGAATGTTCATGTGAAGATTACTTCTCTGAGCAAGACAGCACTGTCCACGTCCAGCCCGACCCGACCCGAGCCCGAATGCTGGACCCAGAAGAGAGACCCGACCCGACCTGAACCCGACATATGTTGTCGGGTCTGGTCGGGTTCGGGTTGGGTAGCCGCGCTTTAGCTGCAGCCTCAACTATTTACTGCAACAACAACTTATATTTATTTAGAAACTTTAACGCTATAAAAAGTCCCAAGACACTTCACAGGAGCATTATAAAACAATTTATGACACCGAGCCACAAAAAGAGATATTAGGTCAGATGACCAAAGCTTGATCAAAGCGGTAGGTTGTAAGGAATGTTTTAAAGGAGGAAAGTGAGGTGGAGAGATGTAGGGAGGATATTCCAGAGCTTGGTGCCTAAGCAACTGAAGGTGCAGCCACCAATGATGGAGCAATTAAAATAAGGGATGCAAAAGAGGCCAGAATTGGAGAAGCGCAGATGTCTTGGAGGGTTGTGGGGCTGGAGGAGATTACAGAGATAGGGAGGAGCAAGGCCATGGAGTGATTTGAAAACAAGAATGAGAATTTTAAAATCAAGGCATTGCTTGACTGGGAACCCATGCAGGTCAGCAAGCACAGGGGTGATGGGGGAACGAGACTTTGTCCCGAGACTTGGTGAGAGTTAAAATACGAGTAGCAGAATTTTGGATAACCTCAAGTTTTGGAGTGTAGAATCTATATTAATGATTTGTATGAAGTACCGAGTACATTGTAGCTCAGCACAGTGGCGCAGTGGTTAGCACCGCAGCCTCACAGCTCCAGCGACCCGGGTTCGATTCTGGGTACTGCCTGTGTGGAGTTAGCAAGTTCTCCCTGTGTCTGTGTGGGTTTCCTCCGGGTGCTCCGGTTTCCTCCCACATGCCAAAGACTTGCAGATTGATAGGTAAATTGGCCATTAGATATTGCCCCTAGTATAGGTAGGTGGTAGGGAAATATAGGGACAGGTGGGGATGTGGTAGGAATATGGAATTAGTATAGGATTAGTATAAATGGGTGGTTGATGGTCGGCACAGACTCGGTGGGCCGAAGGGCCTGTTTCAGTGCTGTATCAATAAACAAACAAACAAAAGCAAAATATTATTTAAATGGAGAGAGATACAGAATGCTGCGTTATAGAAGGATCAGGGTGTCCTCATACATGAAACACAAAAAGTTAGCAAGCGGCTAAAGCGACTAATTAGGAAGGCAAATGGAATGTATTGCAAGGGGGATGGAGTACAAAAGTAGCAAAGTCTTGCTACAGCTGTACAGGTTATTGGTGAGATCACACCTAGAGTACTGTGTACAATTTTTGTCTCCTTTATGGAAGGTCCAGATAAGCTTCACTAGGCTGATTCCTGAAATGAAAGGGTTTCTTATGAGGAAAGGTTGAGCAGGTGGGGCCTATACTCATTGGAGTTTAGAACAATGAGAGGTGATCTTACTGAATCATATAAGAATCTTAGGGGCTTGACAGGGTTGATTTTGAGAGGATGTTTCCTCTTGTGGTGGAATCTGGAACTAAGGGGGTATAGTTTCAGTATAAGGGGACTCCCATTTAAGATGGAGATGAGGAGGAATTTCTTTTCAGATGGTCATGTATCTTTGGAATTCTCTATCTCAGAGAGCAGTGGAGGCTGGGTCATTGAATATCTCAGCCTTGAATATATTCAGATTTTTTAACACTAGGAGAGTCGAGGGTTATGGGGAACAGGCAGGAAAGTGAATTTGAGGCAAAGATCAGATCAGCCATGATCTCACTGAATGCGGAGCAGTCTCAAGGGGCTGTATGGCCTACTCCTGCTGCTACTTCTTATGTTCCTTTGTTCCTTACCTTCAGTTCTTCACTCACTAGCTCGCATGCGCACACTTCTTCACTCGCTCACCAACACAGATGTATTCTCTCGCTCACTCACATGCACTAAGCCACTCATTGAGTCGCTCAATCACTGTTTCCACTCTTATTCGATCTCACACACACACTCACAAACCCACAAGTGTAGCCACTCTTTGATATAACACTCACCACTACTTCACTCACTGTCACACTCTCATATGAATTCACTTATATTAACATTCTCCTCTTGGTGTCTAAGTTAGATCATTTAAGCAAGAACTAGCACCCTTGAGTTAAGATAGGGTTGTCAGATTCATTTGGGGTACAGGCAATCCGACCAGCTAAAGGGGCCAACACCACAGGATTTCCTTTAACAAGAGCCCTCTATAAGGAAAAGCAGGATCTCTATTTGCTGCATTAATGCAAACAATGCCAGGCAAGAGACCTGTCTCAGCAACAGGATCTTTACACCATTGGAACCTTTACCAACTCGCACTGCCTCTCTGTAGCAACGATTGGGCAAACTTATTCATCTGTCGCTAACTCTTTGCTAGTATTACAGTACCATAAACTTCTTATTGATTAATTCCACCATCAATGAAAGATTGTTCTGCGATAATAAAGTGACTGTCATTGGAGGCTTGAGAAGTAATGGATTCTGACTTGGGGTCCATTGTGGGTGTGTAACTATTACACATTGTGGCTTGAATTTGGGGTGGGGACGTGATCGATCCTGGCAGGATTCATATTCAAAAAGTCTTGGTTTCCAGGCCAGGTTAAAATGTTCTGCAGGTTAAATTAGGCCCACCAGCTTTATGATTGATATTCTCTAAGTTTGGGAAAGGAACATAAGCCAAGGTTTCCCATTCCCGATGACTATCCAGTGACCCCAGCTTCTGGACATTGAATGAGGACTGGATTGCAGGATTGGGTTTGGCTATGGTAATCCTTATAGTTGTGAATCTGCTTGACACACTATCTAGACTTGTATGGGGAAAAAAAAGGTCACTTGAGATAAGTACCTACTAGCTAACAATGCCTGAGTCAATGCTTTCAGGAAAGAAGAGGAAAAATACAAAATAAAGCCAAATGTTGAATAATACTTTAACAGTAGAGTTAGAATTTGTAGCAATCTAGTTTCCTTCAAAGACACTAATTGATATTCCTGAAAGTCTGAGAATGAAAAGTATTTAAAGTAAGAGGCAATAACTGGCTGTTAATAACAGTTCTTATTCAGAAGTAGGAGTCCTAGAGTCATTTACGGCAAAGAAGGAGGCCATTCAGCCTATCAAGTCCATGCTGGCTCTCCATGGAGCTACTCAGTCAGTCCCACTCCCCCGCTCGATCCCTGTAGCCCTGCAAGCCTATTTCCTTCAAGTGGCTATCCAATTTCCCCTTGAAGTCACTAATTGTTTCTGCTTCCTCCACTCTTGTGGGCAGCGGGTTCCAAGTCATTATCGCCTGCTGCGTAAACAAAAGTTCTTCTTCTTATCCCCCCTGAATCTCTTGCCCAAAACTTTGAATCTGTGTCCCCTAGTCCTTGTACCATTAGTTAATGGGAAAAGTTTTTCCTTGTCTAACTTATCTAAGTCTGTCATAATCTTGTACACTTCTATTAAATCTCCAAGTTTGGTGTCATCAGTAAATTTTGAGATTCTACTCTACATTCCAAGATCTAAGTCATTTACATATAGCAAAAAAAGCAGTGGTCCCAGCACTGGCCCTGATCTACCATCTGTAGTCTGAAAAACAACCATTTACCAAGACTTGTTTTCTGTCCTTAAGCCAAATTTTTATCCAATTGGATACTGACCCTGCTATTCCATGAGCCTCAATTTTGTTACTTAATGACTTAATCAGGCATATACAATGACAACCCTAATTTAGGTAGTGCGGTTTTAAAATAACAAGTTATTTTCAGGGTGGCTGCCAGATAATTCTGAGAAACAAAGTAAGGTTTTGTAAGAATATTATGCGTTTGCATAATTGGAGACACACACACACACACACACAATGCACCTGTTTCACTTGTATGTTATGTGAGTGCATACGTCTCTACACATCCCAGTTCTGTTTTTGGACTGGAGAAAAATTGGGCTACAATATTTTTTAAAAGGAAAAAGACTTTGCATGTCTGTATCTGCCAGACCACAGAAAATAGGTAAATCTGCATGGGTAGTAGATCTGTATGAGTGTAATGTGCTATGAAATTGGGCTTATATGTATACTCACGGAAACTATTGGTAATATTCGTAGAATTCCTAAACTGTGTTTAATTTCCTGGAGGGGTGGGGGAACAATTTTCAACAAAACATTGTTTAGTTTTTTATTTCAGGGTAAAAGAACAGGTTGTTGCTTCTTGATACCACACACAAGTACAGAATGTTACTTTTCAGCATCACTGTTTTATGTTTTGGCCAAAATAAATCTCATTGCTGCTGAACATTGTTAAAGAAAGTAAACAAATGCTCACTCCCCTGACTTAGTCATATCTAATTTACATTGGGGCCCTGATTGTGATGCAATGAAGGTTGAATTGTATCAAGTGAATGGGAGTTGTTCTGTTCAATTGCCAAAGATCCTTCATATACAGTAGCAAGAATTTATGGGTGTATTCTCTTTCACCACAGAAACCATGCAAGACCTACAGAACACAACAGTCTTTGCTACGTGCCTAATCTAGGCAAAAGGAAATTTAAGTTACTTTTCCCATTAGTTGTGGCACTGGTCTGGATAGAAAATGTAGGATTTTAATTTAAAATCTGGAGAATGTTGAATTATGTGGGCAAAACAGATCACAGAAATTCATGCTTCAGTTAGGATTATATCCGCTGGAGTTCAGAAGAGTGAGGGGGGAATCTCATAGAAACCTATAAAATTCTAATAGGACTTGACGGGGTAGATGCTGGAAGGATGTTCCTGGTGGTGGGGGAGTCCGAACCAGGGGTCATAATCTAAGGATACGGGATAAACCTTTCAGGACTGAGATGAGGAGAAATTACTTCACCCAGAGAGTGGTGAGCCTGTGGAATTCGCTACCACAGAAAGCGGTTGAGGCCAAAACATTGAATGTTTTCAAAAAGGAGTTAGATATAGCTCTTGGGTCTAAAGGGATCAAAGGGTATGGGGCGAAAGCCGGAACAGGCTACTGAGATGGATGATCAACCATGATCATAATAAATGGCGGAGCAGGCTCGAAGGGCCAAATGGCCTCCTCCTCCTCCTATTTTCTATGTTTGTATGCTTAAACTATGTAATGCTCTGGCTAGATCACACCTTGCGTACTGTTCCCATTCCTGGTCACCACAAGGGAGACATCCAAGCACTGGATACAATGTGGTAGAGAAGCAACTGGGCTGTTCCCCAGCGTTAGAGATCTGAGTTATCAGGGAAAGCTGGAAGAACTTGGCTTATTTAGTCTTGCAAAGGAGTTGTCCAATTTTCTGGAAGTATGTAAGATATTAAGTGGTATGGAAAAGGGAATTCCTGAAAATTACTTTGAATTGTTTGGGTTGGCCTAGTAAAAGGCAATTTATGATAGATACCAGGAAGCTGTGCATTCAAGCAAGCTGTGATCAACATACGAATTAGGAGCAGGAGTAGGCCATACAGCCCCTCGAGCCTGCTCCGCCATTCAGTAAGATCCTGGCTGATCTGTTTGTGTTTCAAATTCCACACTCCCATCTACCCATGATAACCCTTGATTCCCTTGCCTAACAAGAATCTATCTATCTCTGCCTTAAAAATATTCACTGACCAGTAGAGAGTTCCAAAGTCTCTCAACCCTCAGAGAAAGAATTTCTCCTCATCTCTGTCCTAAAAGGGCGCGCCTAATTTTAAAACAGTGTCCCCTAGTTCTGGACACAACCACAAGAGGAAACATCAAGTGGAATAGACTCCTGAATAGAACAGTGGAGGTGAAAACTCTGGAATTACTTAAGAACCAATTGGATACTGTAGGGGAAGTTTTGGTTGCACTGGTTGGATGAACTAAGAATGGCCTCATCTTTTGGAAAGGATGTTTGGAGGTTTTAAAATAATCCAAATAAAATGTTAAATTCGAGGCCACAGTAAAAAGTATTCTATTAACAGACTGCTGTTAGATTTTACTGGGCTTGTTTTTTGTTTTTGTATATCAATGTAACAGAAATATTGAATAGTGAAATGTAAATAATCCTTACTAACTGATTTTATAATTGAAAATGAAGACAGCAGGTTAGCTCACTACTTATGTCACTGAACTGGATCAAGCCTGGACCCATGAGGCATAATTTTCTCTGCCAACTATCAGAAGCCAAAGCAAAATTTCTCTTGCTGACCTTTTGAGCAAGATGACCTACAATTCAGTACTGATTGGCATTCATTGTAGCTACAGGATATCTGGTGTGAGCAATCTCATACTGAGTTGCTTTCTTACAGTTGTTACAAAGTAGAGCAATCTTCATCCTGTATCTAATTCATGCTTGAATGTAGGATCTAGTAAGGTTCCTTTTTATTTTCTCTCGCCCACTCCATATTTGCAAGGACCCCACTAAATTAGTACTTTGATACTTTTCCTTTCCACAAATTTGACCTGTTGCTATCAAATTTGTATGTATTATAACAGTTGATTTGAGTACCCACTTAATAAGAAGACTGTTAATATTCTACAAATATAATGAATTTTTAAAACTGGAATGTGTGTAAATGATAACCGTTTAGGATTTCTTCACTAATGCCACTATCCAGAAATTGTTTTGAGCCTATGATTCAAAATATTCACAATTCTCAAAAGGATAAAAGTATCAAAAATTATCTGGTGGAATTGATATGATAGGAAAACAAGATCGGGTAAGTGGAAATTACTTGGTGGTTGATGAGCAATTTGAAATGTTGCATTTAGATTTAATAGAGGTGTTTAAAATCACGCAGGATTTTGATAAAGTAAATAAGGAGAAACCATTTCTAGTGGCAGAAGAGCCAGTAACTTCAGGACATAGATTTAAGGTAATGCTAAAATAATATAAGGTGAAATGAGGAGAAATTTATTTTATGCAGAGTTGTTATGATCTGAAAATGCACTGCCTGAAAGGATGGTGGCAGCAGATTCAGTAGTAACTTTCAAAAGGGAATTGGATAAATACTTGAAGGGAAGAAAATCTGCAAGGTGATGGGGAAAGAGCAGGAGGGTGGAACTAATTGGCTAGCTCTTTCATAGAGCTAGCACAGGCACGATGGGTCGAATACACCCTCTGTGCTGTATCATTCTATGAATGTAGTGGGTATGAACATTGTAATATGATTCCTAAAAGGCTCAGTTGCTTTAAGCAGTAAACAGCTGGACCACATAGACTAGTGAGGTCTTAGGTTAGTTCCTGGTCTGTGCTGCTTAATCTGATCTTTGCTGGGGTGGCAGTAGAGGTGCTACAATTGGCTTTTGCACGATTGGCTTGAAGAATACAGTCAGGATTCCTGCTCCAGATATCCCTCACTAGATAATGCATTTGAATGGATAAGGACAAGAATGAACCAAAATATGACTATTGAATCTTACAACAAAGGAGGCTATTCAGCCCATTGTGCCTGTGCCGACTCTTTGAAAGAGCAATCCAATTTGGCCTACTGCCCTGCTCTTACTCCATACCGCTGAAAATGTTTCCTTTTCAAGGATATGTGATAAAATAGCCTTTTAACACTCACTCCGTAGGCTGAAAAAATGAAGAATGGCCACCTGGGCAAAGTACCAGAGAGTGCTTGAACGGATGGAACTGTACCCCAGTATGAGATAGTGGCTTCAGGAGTGAGTGTAGGGAGAAAAAAGGGAAAGAAATTGGCAGGAAAAAAGTGCAATGCATATGAAAGGAATAACTGGTGTTGAAATCACACTGGTAAGCACTACAAAATTATTGGGAACTTTTTTGTTTTGGCTTGTCAGAGACTTTAGTAAATATATTGTTTTGTTAAGATGATATATTTATTTAAAGGTCATTCCTATGCTTTGGTGAAAATATGGCTTGCACGAAAGTTTAATATGTTATTTACATATATATTATGGCATTAAATGTTTAATCTTGCATAATTTGGCTGACTCTTTTATTACTTGTTTAGTGGTAACGTCACATTTGTTACACTAAAATCAATTCTGTATTGTAGAGTGACAATATATGTTAAGCTGTAATGTGCAATAAAGCTACTGTTTGTAGACTATTTGCGCGAATCATTTCAACTGAAATTTGTGAACCCTTTTTAAAAACAAAATGACTGCCCTCACTGCTGTATTATTTTTGTATTTTGGTGGAGCTCTGATTGTAATGCCTCAGTTTGAGCTATTTCAGACTGTTTATTCAGATTGAATAAATAATTATTCAAACAAAATAAAATTAAAATTGATGCAGATGCTGAGGTGGTTAAATTCTATAGATTCATAAAGTGATGTTACCCAAGCAAGGTCTTCTAATAAAGGAGTGACCCCATCGATCTCTTCCTGCCTGTGCAAGTCCTGCTCACCTGAGTTTCCTTCCATCCAATCCTAGGCGTCCTGGGAGAGCTGGCCAACAGCAGTTGGACTCCGAATCGCAAAGTATTGAAGGGGTACTTCCAAAGCCACTAAGAAGCATACAGACTGTGTCGCAGGACAGTTATGGATCTTCTGTTATTCTCAAAATACCAGTGACTCGATCAGCCCAAAAGGGTGAAGAACCAGTAAGCAGGAATGAGGCATCTATTACATCAAACTTAGGACCAGCATCTCAGCACCGTGGACAGCACTTAATACTAGCCAGAGAGGCCCCCTGGGCCAAACCACATTATGAATTCAATTTAGAACATGTAAAATTCAGGGGAAATGATACATCTGCAGATACCAAGGAACTTCCTTACAATCAGGTTACATTTCAGAGAGGATCAGTTCAGACAAAGCATGGGAAGAAAGATCAAGGCCTTTCCACTTCAGTGGATTTGAAGATACCACAGGTTCGGGGAATGGATCTCTCTTGCGAAACCCATGCCACAAACCATTATAATTGTAGTCCATTGCTTATGAATTCACAGATTGAAAGTGCACTGCACAGGAAACTCAGAGTGATCCTTCCCAAGCAGAATTTGTGGCACAGGAAAGGGGTGGTGAGCTTGGTTGATGGAGGACATGATTCCTGGGGCTCAGATGCAGACCAGCCAACCTCTAGTAAGCAACACGCCACATCTGACCAAGAAGGCGACTCGAAGCAACCCAGAAAAAAGCGAGGACGCTACCGACAGTACAACAGTGAGATCCTTGAAGAAGCTATTGCTGTGGTGATGAATGGGAAGATGAGCGTCTCAAAAGCCCAGAGTACCTACGGAATTCCTCACAGCACCTTGGAGTACAAAGTGAAAGAGAGGCTGGGTACTTTGAAAAACCCGCCAAAGAAAAAGCTGAAACTCCTCAGTCCAGAGCCTCAGGAGTTGGATGACGAGCTAGAACGTAGTCCTAGCAATTCAAAAGTTGAGTAGGGTTTGTGTTGGTGCTAGAACTTTGTGGTACCTAGGTGAGCACTAGTATAGCACAACAAATATTTGAAATTATACCATGGTGGTTGGGGAGGGTTGGAAGTAGGTTGGGAACAAAGTGAGAGTTTCTTTGCTATTGAAAATACCAATTACTATCTGTTTAAAAGTAGCCAACTTTACAGCAGTACCAAAACAAAAATACTGAGAAATTTTGAAATCTAAAATTAAAAAAAAAAAGAATATGCTGGAAACACTCAAGTTCTAATGAAAGGTGAAACATTAACTCTCTCTCCACAGATGATGCCAGACCTGCTAAATGTTTCAATTATTTTCAGTTCTTATTTGCAGCAGTACCATTCTGGTCCAGAGAAAAAGTCTGAAAGAAATCTCTTTCTAAATGCTCTCTGAATCATTGTGCTTTTTTTCAATGCAGTAGCAAAGGAGTTTGTACTGAATATGAGACAGACTTCTGAAGCATTATAACTCGCATTATTAAGGTGAATAGCACTTATAGCCAGATCAGCAGTCAACATTTACACAGATTTCTATAAAAGAGTTGGTAAATAGGATGTCGGTAACCTATACTGCAGTCCAGGCATTGGTTATAGTATTAGTGTTTCCTACTCTCCATCCACTCAAGAAATTCAGTTAACGTGCAACTGAAATTTTTTCATATGGGTATTCATATTTCCAGTTTAGAAATAGATTGAGAATAATTACCCCAAACTATATCCTGCCCCTTTTTGATTTTATTTTGGAATTTGGTCCATCAAACTTGTCAGTGTTTTAACTTTTAAAAATTCATTGAAAATGGAAAATTTGCTGTACACTCGACTTCCCAAAATAGAATGTATAATATCTAAATACAGAATTGTGCAATAAAGGAAAAGGTCTTATTGAGTCTTGTTTGACTTGAACTGGAGGGGAAATATCTAATACATGGCGTGTGCTGGTAATGCAGGATTCCTACAATGCTTTGCCTCTCCCCACCCAAGAGAAAAAAAATATTTTTTAAAAATGTTTGAAAGGAAGGACAAAGTGTCCCTAATCTCATTGCTTGCCTTTTGATCTCTTATCGTTTGCTGGTGCGAAACCTAATAGGCGGGGGGGGTGGGGGGCGGTAGGGAGGAGAACATTTATCACATTTAGGAGCTAATTATGTGCATTTTTATCACCGCAATTGATGCTTATTGGAGATAATTATGTACATTTTTCGACAATTTATATATCAATTCCTGTCTTTAATTTTTCCCCGTTTTAATTAAAATTAAACAGGCACATGCTGAAGCCTTCTAACACTGTAGCTGCAGATTGACAGTTATAGTAACCAGTCTGGGAGATGTGCTCTGTCCTGAGCCAATGGAGGGTGATATGGGCGGGTCTCCTCAGGTCCCTTTCACCAAGGCTTGTGGACTCCTGGGATGTAATTGTAGTTGTACCTTTTTTTTGAAAAAAATTAAGCCTTTTGACAAATTTCTCTTAATGGAGTTTAGAGACACTGGAATGATTGTGACCTGGAAATCATCTATATGAAATGTAAGTTGCTTTGAGAGACTTATTGAGCTCAGGAGAGAGAGTATGGCTATTTTGACCCACATATCCTTTTTTTAAAAAAAAATCATTCCCTGGTCGTATAAATTATTTTTAAATTCTTAACAAATTGCGATGGATTAACAGAACGGTCAGGCAGTGGAACAGAGCATCCTAACTGTTTTGTTATGGCTGCGCTTTTATTTGATATCATTGGAAACAGGCCTCGCTAAGAGGCAGCGAGGAGCGTAGCACTCGAAACCACAAAAGATTGTACCACTGTACGGTCAAGTAACCCCCTTCATGTTAATAGCTAAGTATTTAACTGTGCAAGGTTAATTAACTGTTAAAGCTTGTTTAAAACTCGCTGTTTCAATGTGATTGGATTAAAGGGCGAAATTTTGGAATCCCTTCCTTCATTAACACTTGCTTGTTTGACGATTTATGTAAAATTCGGTGTACAAGTTCAGTGTGAGTATAAAGAGTTTCAGTGCTGTATCTCTAATCTAATCTAATAAAGTGGAGCCTTATAGTTCAGTGATGGTTCACCAATATGCAAGTCTTGCTGTAACAGCATCTCTCTACTTGGAAATGTTTAAAAAAAAAATATCAAGTTTAGATTCGTACAGAGCGAGTCCTAAAATGTTTATTTTCATACAAATTGTTTTTTTTCCCCAGAGTAGGAGCATTAGTGAATGTGGTAGTTCCTTCTTTAATAGGGACCAGCAATTTTGTAGTATTTGTCACTGAGACACATGTTGGACACTCCAATTTAGTAATGTTCTTGGAGCTGCTAACTGATTATTTGGTAAGCTTTAAAACTATAGTGTCAGTTTTGAAATATTCACATTTGATTAATCCATTTAGTTTGCATATGAAAGCTAGATGTAATTTCAAAGTAGTGGGTGAGACTTAATTACCTTAATTACGGACTCCACAAGAGGACACAATATGGCTTGTCCAGATTGATCAAGTGAACCTTTGGTTTCTTAGATAAAAGCAAAATACTGCGGATGCTTGGTTTCTTAGGCTGTGTTCATATGAAGATGGCATAATTTTCCTCCATCACCACACCACTCTGCCATCAGAGGATCAGAAAGAGTTTATAGATATAAAGTTGTAGCTTTTTAACATTGTGCAGGAATTAAAATATTCCTAATCCTAAAATGTGGGGTATGGTTTGCATTTTGTCTTGGAGTGACAGGTGTTTTTTTTTTAGGGAAAAAAGTTTTATAATGCTCTAACTTCAGGATGAAAAGGCCATTTGTTATGCTAGTGTAACTCTGCAGAATTGAACAATGAACTGACAAAATTGGAACTAGTAGAAGTATTGGCTGTTAAATTGTTTTAAAATATATTTTCATTATTAAATGGGCTTTAAAAATCTGTTCAGAACATATCTCCGCAATTTAATTTAAAATAAAAAAAACTAGACAAGAAATAGTGAAACAATGTTGGGCAAATTTGAAGAACATAATATATAACCTTGGTAATAAGAGCAGCAAACTGTAATTTTAAATTGATTGGTATGCTTGACATAATTTAAAGTTATACAATGTATATTGGGTTAGATACAAAATTGTGGATTAAGATTTATATTTCCACAAAGTAACTTTAAAACAATTAATTATAAAATTAGTTTGTGTAAATTTTTATTCTAAGCACACAGCGAGCAAAACTAAAAAGCTTGTTAGGTTGGCTTTATTAAAGAATAAAATCATCAATTTACTTTATTCTCATTATACTTCTGTGCCAGAAGTAACATAGAAATGTGGTAGTGCAGCCATTGTAGCATCAGTGTGTGGTAGGACTCAGGCTTGTTCAACTGCTTCATTCGACCATACTACCCAGTTTATATTCTCAGGTGTGCTGCTATGGTAAAATGTTCAATTGGTCACACAGGGAAAGAAGGGAGAGAGGGAAATTTGAAGGGGCACTTATTGCTGGCCTGCTGTTGTGAACTTCGAGCAGTATTGTTGGGGGCTGCCCTTATTCCAGAGGTACGTGGCAGTCACATCTGCACAGGAAGAAAGAGGAATTAAGAGGATTTTATAACTCTTGGAAGTAGCACTTTTGATGCTGGGGAAGGGTTTGATGTGTTTGTATGAAATTCCTCTTGCTCTTTTAGTCGAGTCATTAATTTAAAATAAATAGGCCATGTTTCTACTCAGATGGTACAGAGAGGGATTTTGTAGGATGCATTAACCGCTGGTAGGTTTGGTACCATTTCAGGGCTTTAGTGTTCCTTAAAGTAGATCAACAGGTGGTGTGGGGGGTGGGGGATGTACTTGAGTTAGTCATGCATAGACTCTGGATGGTCTGAACTTGATGAACAGAATAACATTTTCTCGCTCTGGAGTTGTTTTCTTATGAATATTGCTGTTTTACCTTAAGTTACTGCGGCAGTTCATACCTTCTGCCATTTTCACATTCAAAGTAAAATTTAACTGGAATGATGAATTAAAATAAGCTATTTATACACTGTTGTGAATTGACTGGCTTTGAGGAGTAGGGCTGTTAACCTAGGATGTTTTTGTTCCATTATTTTAATGGTGCAGTACAAGAGGATGGCTCATTTGCTGTTGAAACATTGTGTTTTGTTGACTAATTTTCTTGATCTAGTTGACTAGTTGTAGTTGACTGTTGACAAATCATGAAAAGTGGTCACTAAATTAAAGCAACAATTTTTGATTTTGATAAACATTAGGTTTTGTGGCTTTATGCACCCACTGAAAAACACAGTTCAGTATTAGTCAGTGTTAAGTATCAACTGATCACTTGGCTACGTACAAATGCGATTGACTAATAGATACTTCTGTTCCTGTTGATTCGAAGAAGTTGACAGAAACTGATGCCGCTATAACTTTATTTAAATACAGCATTACTATAGAACTGCAGTTTTGCTGCCTAAAAGCAGTTTATTTTAAACCCTCTAATTTTTCCAAGGATATTTCATGGTACTTGCATACACGTTGTTTACTTTTACTGAAAGAGAGGGTGTTTAAGATTTGCATCTAAACAAATTAAATGTTGATTGAGTTGTCGCAAATGTTCTATTTAGCATGGATATGCACCAAGATAGTGACCATGGAGCTTTTAAATTTACTCAGTTTTTCACATCTTGTTTGTGTTAAACTACTTGGTGCTTCTCAAGATGTAATACTGGTTGCTTAACTGGAGACCATATTAACAGCCATTACTTTTGTTAACGTCCAACCATATATTTGTTGAGAGGGAAAGGCACTGTAAAATTTCCTACGTTTGGAAATGCATAAGTAGTTTACTAGCATGGCACCAAAAGAGCAGAATGGTGCTCTGAAGTCGCATGCTCTGACCAATGTTCTTTTGGGGCCCCAGCGTCAATCTAAAAGTACCTTAATATGTGACAGTGAAGTGCTCCAGGCCTTTTAAAGTCATTCAAGAACTCTAATAATTTCAGCCTGCACATGCTGTAAGGAAGGTGTTAATGTGAGAGTGGGGTTTTTATATCACTTACTGTGATAATTGTGATAAATTTAACAGATGATTAAATTGGACATTTCGGTACGCCTTACCTCTTTTTTTTTTCTTAAAAGTCTGCATTTAATTATAAAATGTGTTGCAGTAGTTGAACTGTTGTATATTTTTACGCCTAATTTGTGATTTATTTATTTTTATGCATTTAATTTTGAAATAGTTTGTACATAAATCGACTGGTAAAATTTCTAGAACCTGATATCCAATTACCAAAGCTTGCACGTGGTCTTGGAGCAGATCACAACTGTGGTTTTTGTGTTCCCTAATGTTCCCTTCAGTTACCAGATGCATTTAAGTTTTGTCATCTGATGTGACTGCCTTAAAACATACTATTGTGTATCTATAGGAATAGTTAAAACAATTCCTCGGCTCTAAATATAAGGGGGATGGGGGTGACATCAAGCTGCCAGTTAACAAAATATATTTTGACCAGAGAATGGCTTGGGGATGGATCTGAATCAAAACAGAAGGAAAAAGATAGTAGATTGTATGCTAGTGCTCACCTAGAACACAGCTCATGTCAGTGAAATGGCTGACAATATTGTGCTGGTACTGTAATTGTCTTAATACTTCATACTTAATTACGCACAGCTACTTCACGTTAAATGGTGAAAATGGTACCTTCACTGTAATATTGTATTAATACGGGACTTTCTCACCTCTTTATGATTAGTAGCCTTGTAGCCTTATTTATAAAGATTCATAACCCACTGTAGTTATATTGCTGTAGCCGTTTACTGTAGGTGATTTTTGTTGAACACTACTCATTCGCTTCCTTTGTTAAAGCATTATTTTTCCCAAGAATTGCTTACAGAAACTGCTTGGTTCCAGTAATGTAAAATTCTTCATGAATTCAACAGAAAAGACTTCTAAGAACATTGGGTTTTGAAGAACACAAACACTTGTGCAGCTTACACTGATGTGTAATTGCCAGCTTTTTATATCCCGAATCTAATAGGCTGTCACATTAGACAAATATCATCTTCAGGCAAAATGTTTTCAGGAATTCATATTGTTTCTTTTGGAGAAGAAACGTGAGGAAGAAGCTCTCCTGAATTTTTCATATCCGTTTCTCTGCAACTTGGGAAAAAATTCTGTTGAATTATTTATGGCATTTTAAATGAATTTATTGTTTAATGTAAAATGAACTGATTGTGGCCAACCTCTGCCTCACTTATTTATTTATTATTTTTTCTAAAGCACTAAAATGAAGTGTTATCTTGTCATTTTTGCTAATGTATTAAGCTGGTATTCCACTTGGAATGCTTACTTATATTTTAAATATTTGACACCAGTGCTGGAGACATGTAGTTTCTGGGAGGTTTTTTTGAATGTTTGAAATTGAAAACATTTATTGTTACTTCCCAGGTTACTGATTATCTTCCCTTTAGACAGTAACATTTGGCAACACAAAATACATTCACAAAATCATTCCCTGGTTTAATACATCTTGCTAAATTTTGGGTGGCTTGTTTCTGTGCCTGGTGAGAAAGAAAGGATAAAGAAGAGGTAGAATAATGGAAGCTAGGACATTCTACCCCCTACTTATGGTTTTGCATGAATACTGTAGTGTTAAAAAGAATGCAGTAACATTACTAAAAAAAAATCAACTGGGCACATCATTCTGTTAATAGAAATGAAATCCATTCTAAATCAAAAGTTTTTTTTTCAAAAAAAGGTTGTCACTGGGGGGAAACTGTTAAAACTGTATTAACTAGATGTAATTTCTATGCTGTAACATTCAGTATATTTGTTGCATCAATATAATAGTTACGCTCACAATATGGGGACTAACACTTTTCTCTGCTAGTAAATTAACAGGGCATCATTATTAGCAGTAATTGGAGGACAGCATGCTGTGGCCTAATCTCCAGGTAAATTACCCTTATTACTTGCCCTTCAATCACCTAATTTGTTAAAATTATGGTAAATTTAAATCATCTGAAGAGTCCTTTTGGGAACTGGGTTTGGACGTTCAATGCATTTCCTAGACAGCATGGACCCACAATGTCATACTGCTCCTAATCTGGCACTAAACTGATAATCTCACTTCTATAGCTGTGGGAAATGGAAAAAAAATCACATTGGTAGAGAATGGCATGTTCTGAGTTTTGGGCTGAATTGTTTTGGGGCACAGTGTATGGATTTTTATACTGTGTATCATAAGAGTCTTGTACCTAATTTGGCAGTGCTTGATGCTGTCACTGGGTGCTTTAGACGGAAAGAGTTCTATTCTGGAGCACTGATAGCTCCCATCTCATGATGAGCACCAATAAAAGGGAAAAGTAGCAATATTGGCTTTTTTCCTATGAATGCTAGGCAAACTGCATTCATTCTTTGCACATTGTCATAATCTGCAGTGTGTTTTCAGAGAAATCTAGAGAGAACTGTACTGTCGCGTAACAGCGACAGCTTGTATTTTATTTAGAACCTTTTAACATAGAGAAATGCACCAAAGTTCTTCATAGAAGTGGAATGAAAACAATTAAATTTGCAAAATAAGGAAGAAAAAGTTGCTATCTCTGCCTGCCTTGAAGCTGGATGGGAAAAGCGTTATTGAAACAGGATGTATGTCAAAACACATCCTGCATGTCAGCACATTGGAGCACCTTCAGCAGTAATAGGAGCACAGGCTTAATGTCCCCAAATGTTAACCTGCTCTTTTAGCCCTAACTGGTAAATAGCCTAGGGAGAAAATAGAAGGATTTCCCACCTTCATCAAAAAAATGCTATTAGTGAATTGACCTCTGGACCTCCTTGTCCCATTAGATGGTGTGCATCAGTTCTGAGATCTGTATTAAAAGCTGGTATTCTAATTGTTTTCATTCTTGATGCATACAGTATTCAATTTTATACCTCTTGCAGATTTTGTTTAAAGGTAGATTGCAGGCATCAGCTCCTTGCAAGTCCTGAACCGTTATAATAGCTAACCACGCAGGTTTATATGCCTCAGTCAGCTGGTGTTGCTTAAACAGTTTACGGTATATCAATTTAGAATATGTTGCAGAGATGGAGGAGTAAAAGTTCTTATTTCCATCAGTTTTTATATTTTTTTTGGTCTGGTATGGGTCTCTGAATTTAATGTATTTGCATTTGCAACAAATCATTGCAGATTTTGAATCAAGCTCTGAATTCCCCTTCCAATCTCACATTTTGAAAATGTATCAACTTATTTTCGCAATATTTCCCCCCAAAATTGTGGCATCAAGATTTTGTTTAACTGTAATTTTAATTTATAAGCTGTATGATGCACATTTTTGTCTGACTTCTAATCCAGATAAACAGGTTGCCATGGAAACTATGACTGAGGCTTTAAAGAGCTGTTTCAGGTCAGGAACAAGGCACCTTATTTGTGAAACAAATTGGATGGCTAATAGTACAACACAACTGTAAAGAGCAGAGCAGTTTTGCCAGTAGTAACTGTATATAAGACATGATTTGTGAAATTATTTCACACCTGCATGTTTGAAAGATTGCAGCTTTGTTTTTATTTTGCCTTAGTTTAAAAAGATTGAGTTTATCTATGCTGGAAATCTAGTTGTTTCCTAAATGATATATTGAACAAGATTTCTTTTCACTATCAGTGAGGGGATTAGAGTGGACAAAATTCTCAGACATCCAATTGCATCATCATGCTTTGCTCTTCACAAAGTTCTTGAGTTTGATTTGAATTAACATTGGTTCAATATGCTGTTCAGAATGGATTCATTGTGCCTAGCTCTTCAAGGTATTCTTACTGTATAAACTCTTTTTTTTAAAAAAAAAGGAACTGTATGTCATTTAAAATCTGAATCTGTTTCAAAACATAGATGGTAGATTGAAGTTTGCAATGTATATAGATAGAGCAGAATGAAAGCGATGATTTACTCTTAACAGTGCAGTATTTTTCAAGTGTTTACGGATTGATATCACTCCTGTATGTTTCGGTGACCAAATGCTCATTCCATTTCTCCGCTTTATTACCTACAGGTATTGACTACTGTAGTGCTCCTCAGTATTACACAATACTGTTTTTGATTAATACAGCATTTGCATTTTACTGTCATTCAGATCTTTTTTTAAAAAGTTACCCCCTTCCCCAGGCAAGCTTCCTACATGCAGAGGTCTTCAGTTTATATCAAAAGTAGTTTTTAATATCATAATTCATAATGTCATCTTTGTCTGTGGTGTTACTAGGTTTATTTAGTGTATTGGTACAAACAAGCTTTAGGGAAAAATATGTTTTAATGGTGTGTCAGTGCACATATGTGATAATTCATCATCTCAAATCACTTCCATCACTACCACAGCCAGTAACCATCAGTACTTCTGGAGTTACAGAACTCCAAAGACTCTGTGCTGCCACAGCTGAATTTATAATTGCATTCTGTGTCTTTTTCACAATTCAAGTGGACATAATGTTTCTCACTCCTATCATATTTTGTTGAAATCCTAGTGATAGTATTGTCTGTATTGTGATCTTCTGCACGATGGAGTTGTCCTTTATTGTAAGCCTGAAATTGTTCACCGTTAGATACTGAAGCCAGCTTATCAGTTGTTTTCCATCTCAGTTAACATACTACAATTAAAATGGTAATTTTTTCCTGATTTTGATTTTTGTTTTGCCATATTGGAGGGAAATAATCTTGACTGAGCAACCAATTAATTCTGTAGGTATAGTCCATCCTTCATCACAGTAAATGTGACTGAAAATTACCAATGGCTGTGTTCCAGCAACAGGCACATCCTCAGTGCTAGAAGACAAGGTTTGTATAAAATTACTTCTGCAGCACTGGGAGACTGTGGATAATGGCAATTTTCTGATTTCCCATGTAATGATTTGTTCAGGGCCACTAGGGAAAATTATGCTACATATGCAATCAGGAGTTAACTCCCAGCTGGGCTAAAAACTGGAAAATGACAACAGGCTGTATGTGAACTTAAGTCCAGTTCTGTGCAATCCCCAATATTACTTTTAACTTGATATGGCTCGGGGTTCTAACCAACTGAGCTCTTGCTTGCAGCCATGAATAGAGACTAAAAGATCTGAGGTTCAATCCCTTGTCTGTACTGAGTTACCAAATCTTCGCTCAGCCACCAGTTGGTCGGCTACAGTTAGCCAGAAGAGAACCCAGCTGGAGATTGGTGCTGTTGTGCGAGTCAGGTCTTTGGTTGTGATTCCATGTATGATTGAGTAATCTGCAGATAGTCACTGGCCAGTACCTTTTGGAATCACCCCAGCAAGATCCATGTACTGAAGAAAGGAGAGAAGGAAAGTTGCAAAATGTATATGAATTATTGTTTCAATGTCTTTGTTTTGAGTTATTAGTGAAAGTGGATTATATAATATAATATGTTCCTTCCTATAAATGTACTAAATTGCAACCCAGTTTAAGAATTCACATTCTCAGGGGTTGGGGGAGTCACTACATTAGGGAAGGTTGAGGTTGGAAATAATTTCCCAAAAATCATTTACAGGAAAGCAGCCTTTCTTGGGGGAGAGGCGGGGTGGTTGCTGTAATGAACATTAAGGGTGTTCCTAAGGTTTTAAATATTCCATACTCTGGATATGATTTATGCTTTATTGTACCTGACAGCAATGATGAGAGACTACTTCAGAGCATTCAAGAAAATCTGGCTGCAGTATTGACTGTGAACATGTCAGGATTTTCAGAATAATTTGTCAGTTTATTATAGCTGCATTTGTTCCCTGTTTCAAAGCAGAAAAATGGACTGTACAATATATATCTGAGGCCCCTACTTTGTTTCCAGGTCTATGGTGTGTGCAGTATATTCCTGATATAAAATGTCTGTTTTTCATTTTTTTTTTAAAAATACATCTGATTCTAATATTTATACTTGGAGTGGGAGAGGGTGAAAGTAGCGGGGAGGAATGAGACAGAAAGGTAGGCTTTGTTTTTTGATGTGCATCTCATCTGTGCATTGGTTTCACAAGCAGCTTGAAACTCAGGTATTTTTTCTCTCAGTTTTCTCTGTCAGTTTCCTGCTTTCCAGCACCTTGCCCAAATGGCCTTTATTTGTGTGAAAAACATTGACTATGAATGTTGGCAAGCTGTTTAACCGTGGCTGGCATCTTAACAGTGCCTGATACTTCTCTTACCCAACATCAGCATGTGCATTCTCTTTCACCTTCCCACTCCTCCCACCCCTTGCAAACACAGCCCAAAGATACCAAATTATAGTAACCTTACTGTTACCCTGGCTAGGGGTCTTGAAACTCAAGCTTGATTATCTGGAAATTTTTTGATGAATTGTTTGCAGTAGAAAACACAAATCAGGTATCTGGATTACTGGGAAGTATTAATCTATTATTGTGGTAAGAGATGAGTAGAGCCATGTGTGAAGATATAAATGCTTAAAATATGGAATACTTAAATTCCCCAGTTACTTTTTACATTCCTTTGCCTTCTCCACGTATTTTCCTTCATTCTGCTGGGTTACTACAGCTTTTTAAGTTTCTCATACAGTCACAAGTGCCATTTTCTTTATACACCTATTAAGATTTTGGAATGTGATAAGCAATTTTTGTCATTTCGTTAGTAAGTTGTATGTACTTCTATGTACAAGAGGAATGAAGGATACAGGATAAAATACCACTAGCTGCGATTCATACCTGATTATACTCTTAGCAACAGATGAGTTTGTATCAATGCCAAAAGTCAGATGCAAATTGTATCATATGACTCCTCATCACACATTCTAATTATACCACATGTTAGTTAAGCAATTATAATCCAAAGAAATTGATGGAAATGTCCCATGTTAAATGCAGGCTATGTTGATTGCAGACAGATTCCAGTCATGTCATTGTAACTTGTCACATTTATAATGTCCCTATAAAATACAAACGATATTTCACAAGAATTATAGTGGTTTGTGTGGTACAATGCACACATCACATTGGAAAGCAACAGTTTTAAGAATGATGGAGGAAAAATGGAAAAGCTGTATGAACTGTCACTACTTAGATGCACATCAAAGAAACAAACCCATATTGGTTTTAATCCTTTTGGTTGTTTCAATTGTATTGGCGTGCTGTACTGTGTTTTAATGTTAACTGTAAGAAGAATAAGTGACTTTAAAAATAGTAGCACCTCTAACTATTACTGTTTTAAAAAAAAAAAAATCCTCAGGGACATTTGACACACTACTTCAAAACCACTTAGTGCAGGTACTTTAAGCTAGATTGTTAAATTTAACAGTGACATTTTTAAGTGTTACGGCACATCTTTTGGTGAATGTTGGTTTTACTCAGTTTAACAAAAACTTAGTCTGCCCAACCGAAGCTTCATTTTTTTCTACACTGTGCCTCTGACATTTTATAGTGGCATTCTGTCTCTAAAATTGTGTATTTCTGTATAGACTTCTTGGGCTCTGTTTTCTGAACGCACCATATTTCAATAGCACTGTTAAAATTTTTAAAACATTTGTAGAAATTCTGTTTATAATTGCCAATTTTTAAGGTTGGGGCTTGAGAAACAGAATTTCAAAGGAAACAATTTGTCTGTGCTGGTTTAGGGCTTTTCAAGTGCAACCATCTACTGTAGTCCTATTTCCCTGCTTTTTAATATTTTGCTGCTTCAAGTCTTTATCAAATTCCCTCCTAATTGTGACTGATTTTTGCTTTCTAGCCACATATGGTAAAACGTTTCATATTCTAATAGCTCTTTACATGGCAAAGATTCCTTTTAACCTCATTCATGCTTTTAGTACGAATCCTAACTTTGCTCCCCATTACCAATTCATCAACCAACAGAAATAACATTTCTGTTTATGTTCAAACCTTCCATAAACTGCTGAGATATATTTCTTACACTTTGTACTATTCTTTTGGGCCTCCTTATCTCGAGAGACAATGGATACGCGCCTGGAGGTGGTCAGTACTTTGTACTAGATCCACCATTAACCTCAGTTTGAGTGAATTCAGCCCAGTGTTCTTCAAAATCTCTCATCCTTGGTATTATCCCTTGTAAATCTGTATTGTGTAAAATTAGCATATACTACAGTGTGAAGAGTTATGGAACTGTATTGCTTTGTCATACACACAGAATTACATACAGTCACTTTTTAAAACTAAACCAACCCTATCTTTGGAGGAGTGGGGTGCTCTTGGGATATTGCATATTAAATTTGGCTGCCAACATCTAAGTACCCAGTAAAACCAGCTACTATATCCATAAATAGCGATATGTTGAATGAGTGAATCTTTGGGGTGGGGAAGAAGGCAGAGTTGGTGATCTTTGTACTGCAAATTTCAAAAGCTGGAGTTGACTTCTCCACCCACCCCACCAAGCCCCCGCACTTTAAAGGGAGATTTTTGATCCTGTTAGTGTAATAACACCAAGGGTGGGTTTGCATTGATCCAGTGGTGGGGCACATTTGTCTTGCTTATTTCTGTTTTTAAAAGATTTTGTATATGGGTTTAATATTCTCAGTTGCAAAAAAAACATGACCTGTTATGTGGAAATTACTTATTGGTATTAAATCAGATTTGCTGCATTTTTTCACGGGACCCTAAATTGGTGCTTTCTGCCCAGCCAATGCAAACACAATACTCCTAGTACAGTGAATTGTACTTGTTGATTACTTTAGTATTTGATTTAATCCAGCTGAATTGAAGTCAAGTCTGGCAGTATAACTTTATTTTCCCTGTACTCCTCTTTAGATGGCAGTGGCGAGGAGAGGTGTTGGTTAGGTTTCTCCATTACATGACTTCACAAAGCATCACAAATCAGGTGCCAGAATATAGAATGGCCATTTTAGCATGGCCCTGCACAGTACACCATATCATTAGCTTTTCTTATAGCACTACATTCCCTCCCCAGACCTCATCCCAAAAATACAACAGAGTTCAAGAAATTTCTGCAAAGACTTGCAATGTGGAATTCTGCATGAACATACAGATTTGTGTTGTGTAAAACATTCATTTACAGACAATGGTAGAAATTCATTCATTCAGTTACAGCTAAAAGTTTTAAATGTTGGGAATCTGAAATAAAAACAGAAAATACTGGTAAATGCAGATCAGTAAAGAGCAAAGAATAGGTTCATGTTTCAGGTGGGACTCTCCAGCAGAACTTGTGCGGTCATAGCACCTTCCAGCAAAAATGGCAACAAAGCTTTCCGGCTATATTGATCAATATCAAATATGCTTAATGTCTCAGAATTATACACTGTCATTTTAATAAACTTTACCTTTTAATGTCAAAAGCACATTACCTCAATCTCACATTTAAGCAATTTTTACTAGTGTTGGCTGCAGAATATTCAGTGTAAGCTACACCTGCTAACCAGTTGAGTTGAGAGTAAGATGTGTGTGACGTGTCCAGCACTCCTTTAATAACCTGTAATGTCGCTGCATGTTACTTTAGTGCAGGGGTGTTTTCTAATGAGGGCCATAATCTTGAGCAGTAACTTGCTTAAGGGTTATTTGTCTCTCTCTCTTAATAAAATGGCCTTGGTGATGGAGAGGTAGAGTTATGATTTAAAGTCCAGTGACATGTGGTGCTGCAAGTCTGCTGAGGTACGCATGTGACTGCAAACAGCCCAGCCGGATTTTGAGCACTGATACCTTGACAGTTCCTGATACTGCCCCACTCTCAAACTAGCTCATCTTCCCAGGTTCAGGTAATGTTCAAAAAACGGGTGCCCATTTGGTCTGCTTGACCTTGTATTATAATAACAGTTTACAGTCTGAAAAAATTGTATTAACTTTTTAAAAACTTATTTTGCAGTTTATAAATGTATTTCTTGATTCTGTGTCTGTTTATTATCAATGTCTTGTACAGGTGTTGTGGCACTTATGATTTTTTTTGCACTACTGTTAATTTGTTTTAAAACTGGAAAGTAATTTCAACTTGGAATACTGAAATATGCTGTGTCTTACTGTAAGTGACCAGTACTTTTAAGATTTTTTTTGTAATTTGTGTGGTCCTTTGCGTTGTACAGTATGTTGGAAAACATTGCTTCTGTCCCTGTGCATGTGAAATTTTTGATTGTTATTGCATAAGAGTAACATGAAGTTTTAACAAATAAATTCTAACTGTAATGTGTTTGTAGTACTCACTGGTTGTTTTAGGCTCAGCTTCGGTACAAAAACACTATTCTTCTAATAAATTTTGTTTGTTAAGTTTTATGCTGTCTGTTAATTTCCTTTTCTATCCTCAAAGTTTTGCTTTGTTATATTCCTTGAGCATTTTATTCTCTGAACAGCTGTCAAAATGGCGCAGATTCCTGGCAATCTTCCTATTCAGTTTAAACTTTGAAGCAATCCAGTTGTAATTGCAACCCTCTCGCCTGTATCTGACTTTTAAAAAAGCTTATATTTTGGAGATATTTAGTATGGCACCAGGAAAAACAAAGAATTGAAAGAAAAAATGTGTTGCCTGTAAGTCAGAAAATAAACTTAGAAGAGAATAAATTTATCTGGGTTGTTCAGGGCCTGAAAACCATTTGGGTTGAAGGCAGTCATCACCATTGAATCTCGGAAACCTTTAGGTACTTTAGTACCCACCTTTAGAATTTAATGTTGCTAACATCTGGAGGTAGATCATTTCCGTCGTCTTTGATTTTGTACTTTGTAATGTTGCTTGTATTATATTTTCATCTAACTTGCAAAATACAAAATCAATATTTTTTAATCTAAACCAGTTAAGGTTTTTCCATATAGTAGTTGTATTTTCTCTATGGCTGTGTCAAGTTAATATTTTTTTAACAAACCGCTGAGACTGGAGCAATTTGATCTTTTTTATAAAATGCCGTAAAGTTGTGCTTTTTCTACATTTATGGCAATGTTTTTTGAAGTTGAAACTTTTTTTTTTTCCCCTTCTCACTTCTGAAAGTGTTCATACTGTAATATAGTTCTGTAGTTCTAGGGGTGACTAGTGGCATAATAGGCAACCCTGTAAATTAAGAAAGGCAAAAGTAATACAATTGCAGATGTGCATACTCCTTTTGGAAGTCATTTTTTTTCTCGTGTCTCTTGCTACTGGGTAGCTGGCAGCAGTAGGCATAGAACAATGGCTGCTGCTAGTATGTACATCGTGATCACTGTCCTTTTTGGTGGCTGGTGTCTCAATTCATCTCCATGGGCCAGTGATACATTTTTGACATTCCTGGTCTGTTGAGGACCCTGCCCTCAATGTCAGGAAGGTGCACACCAGATAGGCCAAGTCAAGAGTGCAGTTTTACACCAAATATGTGTGGGATTTGTGCAAGGCATTGGCTTCAAAGTTGCTCTCTCAAATTCAGAGCAACTGTGCACTGTTGAATCTCTCACATGCGCAGTTACCTATTGCTGAATTCACAGAGATTGAGCAGCAAGAATTAGGATCTGCAATGAAGTCTGATAAAATTGGTGTGCAGCTGTAGACCCTCTAGATTTGAATAACACTAATTGGTCAAATCTACCACTGGTGGCACATAATTATTTCAAGCAAAGTGTGTTGTACTTGCACCATTGTTTCTTGCACAAAGGAGATTTTTCACCAAAATCTTGCCATAATTGAAAATTCACATCTACTTTACTCACTAATCCATAGAGAGTCATTTTTAAATCCATGGGCTTTGAAACTCACTGTGCTGTGCTTTGCTGTGCTATACAGGTTACTATTAACAAACTTGAAAGTCCCTTCAAATTTGTTCTCATTCTTTTAATAATTCTGTTTGTTCTTGGGAGATGGGTGACTCTGGTGAGGCTGCATTTTATTGCCTTTTCCCTGGTCGCCCTGAGAAGTTGATGGTAGGCCTTCTCCTTGAGCTATTATAGTTCTCCCACAGTGGTGTAGGGAATTCCAGGATAATGACAGTATTGATGAAGGAAGAGCAATGTATATCCACCACAATGGTGTGAGATTTGATTGTTGTGGTAGGGGTTGCTATTGAATTAACCTTGACTCCCACCTTGCTAGGCTCTTGATGTCTTCATTCAAATGCTGCCTCGATGTAAGTGGCATTCAGTTCTTTTTTATTCGTTTGTGGGATGTGGGCATCGCTGGCTAGGCCAGCATTTATTGCCCATTCCTAATTGCCCTTAAATTAGGTGGCTTGCTAGGCCATTTCTGAGGGCATTTTACAGTCAACCACATTGTTGTGGGTCTGGAGTCACATGTAGGCCAGACCATGTAAGTTCGGCAGATTTCCTTCCCTAAAGGACATTAGTGAACCAGAAATATATACACTTTTAGAATTAAATTAAATATTATTTTGGATGCATCATAGGATGGATGAATTCCCTGTCAGACCTGGGCGCAGAACTAAGGTTGCTTTGGCCCAGTAAGCTTAGCTGCTTGTTGCTCTGAGCAAAGCAGCAGTAGTCGCTGGGACCAAAGAAATTTGTTTTTCAAAACTTCCAACTGCTGTCATTTCTCTGGCGGTGCCAATCACAAAAGAAAATCTTATGAGATTGAAGATGTTACCAAGTGCAAAAGGCACAAAGCAAAACCAAATTATGTTTTGGCCTCTCGCATAATCCTTGCATAATCTGAGGCTCAATCTGGCACATTTGGGATTCTGGTGCAGGGACATTTAAAAGCCCAGACTCACTGGTAGTTTTGAATAAAATATAAACAAAACCATGAATTTCTGGAAAAAGAAGTAATCACTCAGGACTTAAAAAGGAAAAAACTGGCTGGTGGACATTTGAAATAAAAATAAAATACTGGCGACACCAAGTGGATTAGTCAGCATCCGAAAAGCACAAAGTTCCGGGGTAGACCCTTCCTCAGAACTGTTCTGACAAAGATCTACAATTGTGGTCTAAAAGTTAGAGCCATACCTTTTAATGAGTGAAATTAGGAAACACCTCTACAAGTAAAAAGTGATAGAAGTTTGGAACTTTCTTCCGCAAACGGCAATTGATGCTAGACCAACTGTTAATTTTAAATCTCAGATTGTTAAATTTCTGTTAATCAAAAGTATTAAAGGATCTGGGGCAAAGGAGTTAGGTCTTGGGTTAGCCATGAATGAGGAGTTACATGGTCTCCTCCTGTTCCTGTAACCATTTTTAACTTCTTTCCATTTCTTTTACCTTTTCGAACTTGCAGCATTATATAGCTGTGAAGCCTTGGCACTCCATACTGGCCAAACTGAGTTTCTCGTCAACTGGTGCACAACAAAGTCTAATGATCATGTTTCAGTTGTTCCATTTTGCAGGTGGTATTATACATGGAAACTACAACCCGAAAACGGGCCCAACCAGGACACATTGCCATTTACTTTCCAGGCAAGCAAATAGTCCTAATGAACAGTCCTGTTCCCATATCGATGCCTGTGAACCTATACAATGTGTTGGTAGGGTTTCAATCCTTAGGTATATCACCACTGAGCTTGATCCTGCTCTTAATCTTATAACCCACATATCGAAGCTACTTTAACAGGGCTTACTTAGTAGCATCTGAGTCAGTGGGTTCAAGTCCCACTCTAGTGACTCGAGCACAAAATGCAAGCGGACTTGCCCAGTGCACTACTGATGGAACGCTGCACTGTTAGATGTGCAATCTTTCGGATGTTAAACCTGGGCTCCATCTGCCATCTCAGCGGCCTTAAAAGTTCCTGTGGAACTATTCCGAAGAAGAGCAAGGGGGTTCTCCCCAGTGACCTGGGCAAGTACTTATCCCACAACCAACATCGTTCAAAACAGATTATCCAATTATTCTCTCATTGCTGTTTATTGGGATCTTGCTGTGTGCAAATTGGCTTCCATGTTTCCCTACATTAAAACAGTGACTACACTTCAGAAAGTGCTTCATGGCTGTAAAGCACTTTGGGACATCCTGGCATCACGAAAGATGCTGTAGAAATGCAAGTTTTTCTTATTTCGCTTTGATTAGGAGTCAGACCTTTGGCTGAGATCAGCTAATTTAACGCAGGCTAGGAATGGAACCAAGAACCACTTGCTCTGTACAGCTCGTGCATTTGCTCTCCTCCAACTGAGCCATTAAGAGATTTCTTTTTTGCCTACATAACAGTCACTATACTTAAAAATAATAATTCATTGGTTCTGAAGTGCTTTTGGACTTTGAGAGCATAAAAGGCACTAAATAAATTCAGTTTTTTCTTAAATGTTAATGCCAAACCAAATATTACAGATTATGGATCATCTATCCATCAAGCACAATCTGTGCAATTATACTTGAGCTATGCAAAATAATGCCCATGTTTGGTTTGGTTTTGTATAAAATTGCATATTTATAATGTATATTTTTACCCTGCATCATCCAAAATGTTGGCCATTGTGTATATATGACTGAAGAGATTGAGCTGAAGAATAGAACATACTATACCTGGTGTTAACCCGGGATAGGTAAAAGGAATAACCAGCGTGTGCTTTCAAATTTAAGTGAGCAGCACTTACAACTAAGAACACAAAGGAGTCTGTATCCTGTTTTATTCATGGTCTTGCTCCAAAATAAATCATCATCTGATTCTGCTTTATGTTTGAAACCAAAGGACTGCAGGCGGGGGGGCGGTGTACCTTGTTCTCCCTCTTGTGTAAACAGGTTTAAGCTCTTGGAGCCAACAGCATTGTGGACCCATTGAGTTTTATGACTATTGAATGTGCGTCGGATTAAGGCCACCAAGTTCAATGAAGGGAACACGGCCCATTTGTTGTAATTTGGGTTCCCACCCAACTGTTGCACAAGGGAGCCTAGCAGTGTTGTAGAGCACAGTTCCCTACGTGCATAATGGGAAAGCAATGCACAGAAATCACTCTCCTGAAGCTGGATCCCACTATAACTGTCTAAGTGTGCATTGGGCAGTGTATTATCAAAAAACTGTTTTGAGTTTGCTGTGGCAGGAAGCCAAGTTCAGACTGGTCTGTGACCAAAATGTAACCCTCCAACTCCTGGCAATTCTGCCTACTAAGCCTAGATAACTGTGCTTGTGGTTCTTACTTGTTGGTTTGTCATGTTTTGTACAACAATATCTGTGGTAAATCTTGAATCAGAACACCAAGGTCTATTGGTAATCACAATTGAGATGTACACATGTTAACAAGACCACTGATTTCAATTTTAGATGGTGCCTAAGAGGGTTTAAAGGCAAAACGCTTGGAACACTCCAAAAGGTCTTGGATGAGCTGCTGTAGCTGATCTTAACTAGGTGGCAGTATGGATGCTGCTGGGTTAGGGAGGGATACCCAGTACTGTTTGCTTTCCAGTTACCCATATTGGAAGGTAAGTGAATCTGGTCTAATATAATATATAATAAAAACAAGAAATGCTGGAACCACTCAGCAGGTCTGGCAGCATCTGTGGAAAGAGAAGCAGAGTTAACGTTTCGGGTCAGTGACCCTTCTTCGGAACTATATTATATAAGTGAATCTGGTCATTGGGCAAGAATAGGATTAGATTAGGCTGTGATGTTTCCTCCAGCTGCATAGCTTGCTGACATTCACAGTCTGTTACCATATAAAGAATAGTTGCTTGGCTGAGAAAGAGATAAAGGGAGATAAAGTTAGCACGACCTGTTTAGTTTGGGAAGGGAGAATAGCTGTGTGTCCTTGTTCTCACAGTAACGGATACAAGTGACGTGAATAAATGTTTGATTTGTTCCACTGCATTGTGTGTTGGGTAAACGCACAATAAAAATTTGACATTCTATTGTCAAGAAATGAAGACTTTTTAAAATTAACCTTGGCCTGAATTATTTCATGTTTTTTAAATATCAGCTGCTGTCATTTCTGCTAGTACCTTACAATTGTTTCCTTATCAATCTGAGGGCAAGGACAATTTTGGAACATCACCTGATGGCCATTTTAAGGAACATAAACTCCTCTGCAGTATTAAGGGATGCTGTGTTGTCCCACATATTGATTTTTGTTGCAGCTGAGCCCCTTACATCCTTGTTTTCAAATGCTTCCATGACCTATCTCTACAATCTCCTTCAGCCCTACATCACTATAAGATCTCTGTGCTCCTCCAATTCTGGCCTCTTGTGCGTCTCTGATTTTAATCATTCCACTGTTGGCGGCCATGCCTTCAGCTACCTAGGCCCTAAGCTCTGGAATTCCCTCCCTAAAATGTTCTGCCTCTCTTCCTTTAAGATGCCTGAAGGGGTGGTAGAGGCAGGAACCCTCACAACATTTAAGAAGTATTTAGATGAGCACTTGAAATGCTATAGCATACAAGGCTACAGGCCAAGTGCTGGAAAATGGGATTAGAATCGATGCGGTAGGCCGAAAGGCCTGTTTCTGTGCTGTATAACTATGACTCTATGCTCCTTAAAGCCTGCCTCTTTGACCAAACTTTTGGTTATCTGCCCTTATATCTCCTTGTGTGGCTTAGTAAAGCGCCTTGAGATATTTGACTACACTATAAGTGCTGTACAAATGCAAGTTGTTTGATTGTCTGTCTGGCTATAAAATACCCAATGGCACTATGCAAGGAGGAGGAAAGAGTTATGATGTCCTGGCCAAAGGTGGACTGGCTACTGGGGAATTTCCTGAGTGGCTCCCCCCATTAATTGTTCTTGACTACCCCAGCAATCTTTACAGCTGTATTTTGGAGTGTCCCAGTTTTCTACTCCTGCCTTGGGCCATCCCAAGTGCACGCATTTTCATAGAGTTTGACCTTTAGGAAGACTATGATTGGAAATTTCCTGCTTGGGGAGCTGCTTATTCTCTGCTGCTAAAGTGCTGAGGCTCGCGACCCCTCCCAGGAATTGCTTGCTGACAGCGTTTCCTTTTCCTGAAGCCATCTGCAGAAGAGAAGTATGGGATCATCTCAGGGTAACAGTACTCACTACCGAGAATTAGTTTGGCATTTTTAGAAGCTGCTACTCTTTGCAATCCCAAAGCTAAATGGTCTCAAATTCACTCGTTTGTTTTGCCTGTACCTGCCTACAGTTGCCTATCTGTCCATATGATGTACTGTTGTTTTATTAATTTGCATACAGTGAGCCTGACACTTCCAGTTCCCATACCACTACACAAAACATGTACAGTTTGTTAATAAATTCCGTTCAAGGGTTGGATGGTACAGCACATTGTAGTACTAGACGTTCAGTTTTGGGGCAATTTTAACTGGGACAGAGATGATGGAAGCTCCTGGTTGTAATGACTCCGAAATGAAGTGCAATCGTCTTCTGCTTTTTGGCACAATGGCTTCCTCCTCCTAATCGCAATCTCATTTTCCATGACACATCCTAAGCCCTTTTCAGCAGCTGGCCTGCCATTGGTCCTGACCAACATTTTTCTTTCAATCAACATGATCAAAAACGTCACCTCCAGATTGTTTGCGAGATGCTGCTGTAGCAGAATTCATTTTTGCCTCGTAAAAATAACAGTCTCTGCTCTTAAAAGTAATTCTCTCAAGGCTGCTGCTTCCCAGATCATCCATTTTTTTGCTCCTCTCTGAACTATCTACACGTGCATTAGTGTCCTTTGGAAGAGAGGATGCCCACATTGGCCACAAGCTTGCACGCATGCAGCTGTTGGCTAAATTGTGCTTTTGAATTCAGGTCAGCTGCATTGCTTGGCTAGCTAGCAAAGATCCATCCGGACCAATGAGGAAGAAGCAACATCACCTGGCTTCTCTGCTGTGACAGATCTGCCCCCTTTATGCTGCTGTGCCAAAAAAACAGGGAAAGTGTGCATGTGAGTGATTTGGGCTGGTGTGAATGCTCCACAGTTTAAATTACAGCTTTAATCACTTTCACAGCTATTGCACGGTCTGGCTGATACCCTCCCTGGTATCAGTGAAGTTACACGCAGCCCATCAACATACAGCTGTATTGCTGACCCCTATGAGAGAAGCTGCGAGGCCAGGCCCCATTACCAGATCCCTCAATTACTGCTGTTGGCACTTACAGTTGGAGGTGGAGAATAAAGGAAGATTTTACTTCTTTCTGTGGGAAGCGTGTTGAGTTGCTGATTAGAGTTGCCTCTGATGTGCTTTTGACTGCCAAGTAAAGAACGAACAAACTTGTATTTCGATAGCACCTTTCATGACCTCTCAGGACGTCTCAAAGCACTTTACAGCCGCTGAAATACTTTTGAAGTGTAGACACTGTTGTAATGCAGGAAACAAGACAGCCAATTTGGACACCGCAAACTCCCACAAACAGCAATGTGATAGCTAAAAAAAAAATTAACTGGTCAGTTATGTTGGTTGAGGGATAAATATTGACCCAGGACACCAGCAAGAGCTCCCCTGCTACTCTTTGAAATAGTGCCATGGGGCAATTTACGACCACCTGCGGGGCCTTGATTTGACGTCTCATCTGAATGACAGCACCTTGGACAGTGCATCACTCCCTCAAATCAGTCTACATCTTGCACTTCAAGTCTTTTGGACTCACAACCTAATTGAGTCGAGAGTGCTACCTACTGAGCTACGACTGACAGCATTACAAAGGGGATTTAGGGAAGCAGAGCACAACATGGCAATTGTGAATATGCTGATCGATTCACCATAGGAAATTTGCTGTAGAGCAGTTTTGTTTACTGTTAAGAAAGCTGGATGTTTTGAAGATCTAAAAGCAACTCCGTACTCTGGTTGTTATTTCTTTTGGCCTGCATTGTTTGAGTGCTTTTATCTCGCTAGCGGATCTCCTGTGCTATTCCTCTAGGTAATCGGATGATGCACTATTATTAATGACAATATACTATTCTGCAGTTACAATGAAGCTGCATTTAAGTTGGCCTCAGAGTCCTAATTGCTGCAAGGAAGTACAGCCTGAGGACAATATAAATTTAATTGTTGTTTGAGGGCGAATTGGCAGATTGAAAATAGCCTGAAATGAGTGTCCTTTTTAAAAACAATTGAAATGCAGCAGACATGATATAAACTTTGACCTTAATTACTGTAGTACTTGTACATGATCAAATATGTAGCTGCAATGGAGCGAAACTCGCTATGTGTTGCGCCAGTTTTTGGACTTGCAGCGAGCGCAAATCATACCTATTCAGCAATGGGATAGCCCGCACCCAATTTGTGCAGGTTTTGATCCCACTGCTAAGTTCAAGAAATCCACTTTTTAGGCAACCCAACAGCAAGAAGAAAATCAGGGCTCAACTGATTTCTCTTAAGCACAAGATTTGACCTGCAATGAGCTTACAGTTCCCATATTCACTCCCATCACCAAGACCATCTACTTCCATTTCCGTAACATTACCTATCTCCACCCTGCCTTAGCTCAACTGCTGCTGAAACGATCATGCCTGTTTTACCTCCAGACTTGACTATTCCGATGTCCTTCTGGTCAGCCTCCAATCTTCCACCCTCCTGTAAACAAGATCATTCAAAATTCTGCTGCCCTTATCCTAACTCACACCAAGTCCCAGCCATCCAACAGCCCTGTGTTCGCTGAGCTACATTGGCTAAAACATTATTTTGCTCCTTGATGTGAGGGCAGAAAGTATTGTATTTGAAAAATGTTGACCTCTGCAAACCGGTTCAGGGTTAGTTGGAAATGGCAAGCTTGAGAAAATAGTGATTGACTGAACATTGTCCCTTGTAGACCTTTTGTGCGCATTGTCAGTCCTTTATAATGCTGCTGGATTGAGGAATGAATCTGTCTGGAATTTGAAGGCAGCATCACAAATTAGTAGGCAGTGTATGTTTATCTTATCTTTTTTTTTCTTGTCACTTTCCACGTGTGAGGGATGTTGGTGCTGGAGAATAGAGAACCTCCTCATTTCAAATACTTGGTGGAAAGGGTTCTGGTTTTTGCTACATCAAATACAGAATCTTCCCTCTGGCCATGTCAAGCATCAAATACTCCCAATTCAGGGTCTGTACAGGATGAATGAAGTAAAGCTCCCTCTACACTGTCGCATCAAACACTCACAGGGCAGGTACAGCACAGATTAGATGCAAGGAAAAACTCCTACAGCTGCTGCTTCAACAAGTTGGAGGTAATCATTGACCAGAAATTTAACTGGACCAGCCATATAAATACTTTGGAAGAGCAGGTCTGAGACTGGGAATTCACAAGGCACAAGTCAAGATTGTGATGGAATACTCTCCAATTGCCTGAATGAATGCCACTCCCAACAACACTCAAGAAGCTCAATACCATCCAGTTCAAAGCAGCTGTGTGATTGGAACCACATCCACCACCTGAAACATCCACTCCCTCCACCACCAGCACACAGTGGCAGCAGTGTGTGCCATCTACAAGGTGCATTGCAGCAACTCGCCGAACCTTCTAAACCTGCAACCTCTACCACATAGAAGGACAAGGGCAGCAGATGTATGGGAGCACCACCACCTGCAGCTTCCCCTCCAAGCCACACACCATCCTGACTTGGAACTATATTGACATTCCTTCACTGTCACGGGGTCAAAATCCTGGAATTCCTTGCCTAACAGCATTGTTGGTTCAAGAAGTCAGTTCACTACCACCTTCGAGGGCAGTTCGGATGGGCAATAATGGCTGGCCTTGCCAGCAACACTCCCATCCCATGAATGACGAAACAAAAAAAACCACATTGTCCTATCATACACTCAGGGCAGGTATAGCATGCGTTACATTTAGAGAAAAGCTCCCTTTACGCTGTACAAACGTGCTAAGAGATAAGTAATAGCAGAGAGCATAGCCTTGGGGCAGCTGCAATGCACTGACATGTCATCTGATAACATAAAGGACACCTCTACCGTATCCAGAACCTAATTTTTCATTGTTTGCAGGAGGCAGCAGAAGACATGACCCTCATTCCTATCATCTCTCCAATGGGCCTGGTGATACCTTGATGAAATAGGTTGCCAGTCTGTGCTTGACATCCTAATAGAATAAAAGAGCAGAGCACCCCCCCAGGATGTGAGATTCCCTGGAATTCTGACCTTTTAGCAGGGAATTTTAGATGAGAGGTTATCCATCATACAGGTGTGATGCGCATTGGTCACAGGGAGAAGCTGGGCTTTGAACTGGAGAATGTTGGCACAAGGGGTGCAGTGGTATAGTGGTTATATTACTGGACTAGTAATCCAGAGGCCTGGACCAGTGATCTGGAGACATGAGATTAAACCTCCGCATACCAGCTGGGAAATTTAAATGCTGTTAATTAAGTAAATTTGGAATAAAAAGCTAGTATCAGTAATGGTGACCATGAAACTACTGATTGTCATAAAAGCCCATCTAGTTCACCATTCCTTTAGGGAAGAAAGTCTGCCATCCTTACCCAATCTAACCTACGTGTGACTCCAGACCTACAAAAAGGGCTTAACTGCCCTCTGAAATACTCAGCCACTCAGTTGTGTTCAAGAAGGCGGCTCACCAACATCTTCTCGAGGCCAAGTAGGGATGGGCCATAAATGCCGGCCTTGGCAGTGACGTCCACATCCTGTGAAAGTTTATTTTAAATTCAAATTCAGGGCTTTTGTGCTTTGAATGTGTGCGGTCTGGCATTATTGCAGTTCCTTGCACTCGGGACAATTCCACCTACTGCCATAGACTAGGTACAGCTTCCAAAACAAGAAAACTTCCACTTACATAGTGTCTTTCACGCATTGTAATTTATTTAGCAAGGGGCGTAGAGCTCCAGTGACTAAATGAAGAATAGCTGATACTGCTGTATTAGTCACTCAGTTGTGACTTATTAAAAATGTAATATTTTTCTCCAGCCTATTTCCTCTGCGCCTGAAAACATTAGAGGAAGAACTTCTTGTAATGTAGCACCTTTCTCAACCTCAGGACTTTCTCAAGCATTTTACAAACTTGAGTCACTGTTTATAATATAGGAAATGCAACAGTTAATTTGCACACGGCAAGCTCCCACACAGAGCAATGAGGTAATATCCAGATAACCTTTTCAGTGATGTTGATTGAGGGATAAATATTGGCCAGAACACTTCCAATGGGGATCACTGGGGATTGATCAGTATTAGCAACACTGGCTGAGTTTCCCCTACACCCCCTATCAACCCCAGAGTTGCTGAAGCCACTCCTGAAACCTCTCTACCTCTCGCTGCTTAAAACCTACTTCTGACTAAGATTTTGGTCACCTGACCTAATACTTCTCTATGTATTTTGGTGTCATGTTTTGTTTGATAACGCTCTTGTGATGTGCCTTGAAACATTTTATTGTGTTAAAGTTGCTATAGAAATGCAAGGCTTTTTTGTTGTTGTAGTGTCCCTACACTTCCAGGGCTGAGGTCATTTTTAGCTTATCCAACTGGAAATCAAATGTGATCATGTTACCCAGCTCTTCACTTGCTTTTAATAATGCCGAAGATCTTTAACACGACAGTCTTTAATGTTACAAAGGCCCCAGTGTGTTTTGCAGGTAAATGCAAAGTGGCTAAGCTGGGAAAAGAGAGACTTGGGGAGACAGCTAAAAGCTTGGTCAGAGATTTGGCGAAGTTGAGGGAGGGAATTCCAGAGGATAGGAATCCAAAAGGCTATCTGTCACCTCCAGCCCTTCCGCTCTCCGATCTCCTCCAGTTCTGGCCTTTTGACTACCTCTGATTTCTTTCACTCCATCACCAGTGACCATGCCTTCAGATGCCAAGATCCTAAGCTCTGTAATTTCCTCCCTAAACATCTCCACCCCTCTCTCCTCCTTTAAGTCTCTCTTCAAAATCTACCTCTGACCAACCATTTTGGTCACCTGTCCTAACATTTCCTTTTGTGGCCTGGTATTAAATTTTACAACATAGAACAGTACAGCACAGAACAGGCCCTTAGGCCCACGATGTTGTGCCGAACCTTTAACCTACTCTAGGATCAAACTACCTACATACCCTTCATACTACTATCATCCATGTACCTATCCAAGAGTCGCTTAAATGTCCCTAATGTATCTGCTTCTACTACCACCGCTGGCAGTGCATTCCATGCACCCACCACTCTCTGTGTAAAGAACCTACCTCTGACATCTCCCCGAAACCTTCCTCCAATCACCTTAAAATTATGCCCCCTGGTGATAGCCCTTTCCACCCTGGGAAAAGGTCTCTGGCTATCCACTCTATCTATGCCTCTCATCATTCTTGTACCCCTCTATCAAGTCACCTCTCATCCTTCTTCGCTCCAATGAGAAAAGCCCTAGCTCCCTCAACCTTTCTTCGTAAGACATGCCCTCCAGTCCAGGCAGCATCCTGGTAAATCTCCTCTGCTCCCTCTCTAAAGCTTCCACATCCTTCCTATAATGAGGCGACCAGAACTGAACACAATATTCCAAGTGTGGTCTAACCAGGGCTTTATAGAGCTGCAGCATAACCTCGCGGCTCTTAAACTCAATCCCCCTGTTAATGAAAGCCAACACACCATACGCTTTCTTAACAACCCTATCAACTTGGGTGGCAACTTTGAGCGATCTATGGACATGGACCCCAAGATCCCTCTGTTCCTCCACACTACCAAGAATCCTGTCTTTAAGCCTGTATTCTGCATTCAAATTCGACCTTCCAAAATGAATCACTTCACACTTTTCCAGGTTGAACTCCATCTGCCACTTCTCAGCCCAGCTGTGCATCCTGTCAATGTCCCGCTGCAACCTACAACAGCCTTCCACACTATCCACAACTCCAGCAACCTTCGTGTCATCATTTGTTTGATAATGCTCCAGTGAAGCACTTTAGGACATTTTACTATGTTAAAGGCACTGTATAAATGCATGTTGTTGCTCTTAAGGTGAAGGGACAGGGGTAGGAGATATGTGAAGGCAGAGGAATGAACCAGGCTGGGGACTGGAGGAGATTGCTAATGTAGGAAAGGGAGGGACAAAATCCCATGGAGGGGTTTAAGTATGAGAATTTTGAATAATACTTTGGGTTTAGGTCAGCACACACTGGGCTGATGGTGGATCAGGAGACTTGACAGCTTGTTACTTGTATATCTGGGAAGCCTCCATTACTTAATGAGAATTTTTACTGAAAAGGTTTAATCTTCTAAAGATTGCAGTCTTTGTTAATGACATTTAGCAGAGAAGAGTGGTGCCAGTGGGAAGCAGTCGAGCAGCAAAAGAGCCTCTGATCGAAAATCTCACCCGTCCCCTTAAAGAGAGAGCAAACTGTTTACCTTTAAGGCCCAACCCCTCATACTCCGTCCCATATCACCCAGGCCGCCTTTTGTTTGGTTTAACCAGGTGGTTAGTTTTTAAAAAACCAGCTCAATGGACAACACCCTTTGAAAGAAGGTTGGGCAGAAAGCATGATCAGGAAAGCTCTAGCTGGGAGTTCAATAATTGCTGCTGTTTTCTATTGGCTTGAGACAGGCAGGAAGAAAAATTAGGTGAGTTGACGCATGATATGCTTGGTAAAAGACTGCGAGTGACGGTAAAAAAAAAAAACCCTACTGTTTGGATTAAAGAGAGAAGTCAGGAGCTAGAGGAGGAAGTGATGTAATGGATTTAAAATGGAACAGTGAGGAAGGATGCCATAACCTTTGCTACTTCCTCATTCCTGCTCTGGGTGCTTAGAAGGGACAACATTTGGGAGATTCTGGCAAAACCTAATTTTCACGCAAGGTAGTGAGCAGGATAATTTCAGGCCTGTAATAACATGTAAGTACAGACACACTGAGATGCCATGTCCAGAGAAGTAGGTCAGAGAAATTAACTGGCAAAAGGTTCCTGCACTCATGGGGAAGCTGAAAAAGCAAATTTGAAAGCATTCATTGATTTTTCACATCATCTGCTTATGCTATTTCCTGCATTTGTTGCCCAACATGTGCATATTATGGCCTGTTGCTGTGTGGTTATGAAAATCTTATTTCTGCAGTTAGACGACCTTTTCGTTTGGGTAGCTGACAGTCTTTAGGGGTTCCTAAGAGTGTGTCAGTATTTGTGGTGGAGAGAGAGGGTTTCAAGGAACATCACCTTCTGTGGAGAGAACAGACAAGTTATCATTGGAATTAAAAACAAGAAATGCTGGAACCACTCAGCAGGTCTGGCAGCATCTGTGAAAAGAGAAGCAGAGTTAACGTCTTCGGTTTCAAAGAAGGGTCACTGACCCGCAACGTTAACTCTGCTTCTCTTTTCACAGATGCTGCCAGACCTGCTGAGTGGTTCCAGCATTTCTTGTTTTTATTTCAGATTTCCAGCATCCGCAGTATTTTGCTTTTATTTTAAGTTATCATTGGAGATACTGTCTGATCTGTGTGTTCCTATCATCATCTTTCTTTGCACATGGGAGAGTTTGTCCTGAGGAGTATGTCAGAATTTGCAGCAGGGCTCCCAGAAATGTATCAGTATTTTCAGGTCCAGAGGAGTGCGTCAGTACAATCCACGTGTAGCCTGGACTGATGGCACAGACTGTTCACCATCACAATTGGCGTTAGTTACAAAGGTGCCTCGTAAACTGCCAGTTAGTTCATGCAACACCTTTAACATAGTAACAACGTTCCAAGGTGCTTCACTGGAGCATTATCAAACGGTATTTGACATTGAGCCACATGAAATATTAGGACAGGAAAACAAAGGCCGAGTTGGGAAAAGATACATGGGGAGACGACTGGTCAGAGGGTGGAGAAGTTGAGGGAGGGGATACCAGGGGATAGGAATCCAGAAGGTGATCTCTGTCATCTCCTACAGCCCTTCAACCCTCTGAGATCTCTGCTCCTCAGGTCTATTTACAGGGTTTGCCTGTCCAAATATCTGCTATTTGTCAAATGCTTGTGCAGCTTGTTGTCAAATTTTGTTTGAAGCTCTTGTGAAGAACTTTGGACGTTTTCTATGTTAAAGCTGCTATATGAATGCAAGCTGCTGTCTGCAGGAGCATCTCTGTTGTTTACTCTACAGAGAAAACTTTGAAAGCTTCTGTTTTGACCTCTTTTTGACATTTGGGTCCTCTCGTATGCTAAAACTGCTCACTGTTCTAAGATCATTCTGGAATGCAAAGATACCCCCTGGCTTTTCTCTGCTGCAAACCATCTTCTTAAACCCCTCTCCTCCAACAATAAGGTGCAGGGAGCTCATGGATTTCTGTGACACTAAGATTACAGCCATCTGATCGGCTCTTTCTGCCATTTCCCTCCAATTGCCACTCCTCGCCCGGAAATCGCATTTTTCTCAAATTTTTCTCCTGTTTCCCCTCATCCCCTCTCTCAGTTCATCATGTCTGTGAGACCCACCTTCTGCTCCCTCAACCCTATTCTCAATAATCTAATGACCACCCAACTTCCTTCTTGGTTCCCATGTTAGCTGATATTGTTCAGTTCTCTCTCCTCGGTTACTGTTTCTCACCCCCCCCCCCCCCCCCAAAATCTGTTGTCATCACCCTTCTCAAAAAAAATCAACATTTGACCCTGTCATCTTAACAAGCTACCGCCCCATTTCCAATCTGCTTTTCCTCTCCAGAGGTCTTGAACGTGTTGTCGCCTCCCAAATCCGTTCCTATCTTCCCAGAGCTCTGTGTTTGAATTCCTGCAATAAGGTTTCTGCTCCTGCCACGGTAGCGAAATGACTCTTAACATAGTCACAAATGACATCCTGCGTGATTGTGACTAAAGGAACCTATCCTTCCTTGTCTTTCTTAACCTGTCTGCAGCCTTTGACGTGGTTAACCACACCAACGCCTCGCCACTGTCGTCCAACTGGCTGGGACTGTACTTCCATTCTTATCTATCTAATCATAGCCAAAGTAGGACTTGCAATGGCTTCTCTTCCTGCACACACACCGTCACCTCTGTCCCCCAAGGATCTATCCTAGGCTGCCTCCTATTTCTCATCTGCATGCCGCCTCTCGGCGACATCATTCAAAAACATGTTAATGTACACTGATGACACCCAGCTCTACCTCACCACCACCCCTCTCAACTCCTCCACTGTTGCTAAAATATCAAACTGTTTGTCCGACATCCAGTACTGGATGAGCAGAAATTTCCTCCAATTAAATATTAAGATACCATTTTCTTTGGTTCTCACCACAAACTCCGTTTCCTAACTACGGGCTCTATCCCTTTCAGTGGCAACTGTCTGAGGCTGATCAGACTGTTTGTAACCTTGATAGCCTGTTTGACCCAAGGTGAGCTTCAGATCATATATCTGCGCCATTACTAACACTGTCTATCTCCATCTCCATAACATCGCCCAACTCTGCTCATGCCTTATGCTGCTGAAACCCTCATCTATGCCTTTGTTACCTCTAAACTGCAGTATCGCAATGCACTCCTGGCTGGTCTCCCACATTCTTGAGGTTAGCTTGAGGTCATCCAAAATTCTGTTGCCGGTTTCCTTACTCTCACCAAGGCCCATTCGCCCATCACCCATGTGCTTGCTAGCCTAAATTGGCTCGCAGTCAACAATGCCTTGATTTTAAAATTCTCATCCTCAAATCCATCCATAGCCTTACCCCTCCCTATCTCTGCAATCTCCTCCAGTTCCCACTACCCTGCAAGATATCTGTGCTCATCTAACTCTCGCCTCTTTAGCATCCGCCATTTTAATTGCTCCACCATTGGCAGTCGTGAGTTCAGCTGCCTAAGCTCTGGAATTCTCTCGCTAAACCCCCCTCCACCCCTCTTTCATCCTTTACGCTTTTGGCCATCTACCTTAATGTTGCCTTATGAGGCTTTGTGTCACAATAACTCTCCTGTGAAGTGCCTTGGGACATTTATTACCATAAAAATGCTGTATAAATACTTGTTAATCATTGATGATGTGATTATATTCTGCATATTTTGCAATGGTGTGGCATTCCTTGGATCCCTCCCAGACTGAAAGCTGTGACTTTCAATTGGAGTAGTCATACCTAATTTTAGCAGTAATCCTCCTGTGCGGTCTCTAGAATCTCGGTAAAGTAGAAAGACAGGCGTATGCAATTGTCAAAACTATCTTCTTTTGAACTGAGAGGCTTGGACGGAAGTTAATGCATTTGTAGATTTTTTTTTCCCCCCTCCGACCTTGTGATTTGTTGGAGACAACGTTTTCTGGGTCTGTAGGTCATGGATTCAAGATTCAGTCCGGAGACTTGAGCACCCAGTACAACGCCATTGAAGTTGTTAGGCGCAGTCTTGTTGCAGATGTTCTGTCATTCAGTCAAATCATGACTGATCTGTACGTCAACTCCATTTACCTGCCTTTGCTCCATTTCCCTTAATACCGTTGCCCAACTAAAACCGATCAGTCTCAGTCTAGCTAGCTACAGTTGTCCCTTGCTCTTGCAGCTTTTACTGTGCCTATATTTCCAGCTACCAATACTAACAGCTCATGGGTTTCTGCACCAGTGAGACCACAACCCTCGTCAAACCTCAAGATGCACTTAATTTAAACAGCACAGCCCAGAGAGTAATTTAACTCCATATCAAACAGCTGGATCACTACTTCAAAGAAAATGATAATTGGAGAGGATTCACAAACATGCATCAAGGATCACTTTGGGAACTAAAAATCCTCATGAATTGATGTAAGGAAGCCAGTGAACTTGAACTTGACTTCATTCAAGAAAGGAAGATTGAGGGGGATATAATTTGTATTTTTTTTAAAAAAAGATTAAGTAATGAGATGTTAACATGCAGATTTTTTTAAATTTAAGATTAATGCGGAATATATTTAGATATGAGAGTAAAAGGGTCATGGCATGTGGCAACCCGTGAGATATGAGATATTTGGGTAAAAGGCCACACGGCTGTTGTCTAAAACTCTCCATTTAAAAAGTGTAAACGTCCTTTTGTTTTGTTTTTTTTTAGCAACAAGAAGATACCGAGGCAGGAGGCACAACGCAATACTGAATCCCAGACTTCCCTCGACCAGTTTATGGCTAAGCTGTGTAGACATCATCAGATACAGTTCATGAGTGTACTAACCTATATGCGCAGTGAAGCAAATCCTGCTGAGGAGCTGTCTGAATCATCCGTGTGTGAGGACATGGCCGCCTCCAGCCCAGCCCCTGTCCAGCTACAGCCTAAAAGCCCCGAGGACCGAACTGAGAGGGGGTCTGTCTTACAACCGTGTCCTTCCTCGCCCCAAGAGACTCGCGCACCAAACGAGTTGAACTGCAAAAAAATCACAGAGGAAAAATGGCTCCCTCACGAGGAGATGCTCCTGGTAGGAACTGAGGCAAGCAGTGCTCCCTCTATTGAAAAACCGACACCCAGAGGTTGCTGTAGCAGTGGGACTTGTATCAAAAACTGCACCTTAGGGGCAGGGTTCTCCTCTGTATGTACATGTACTACTGACTGTAACAAAAACGGGAGTGTGGAAGCTCTACAAAAAGAGACTGTGAATCGGAAGGAAATCAGTGACTCACAACTGGATCAGTCTTCCAGTGAACGCGCACACATCAGTACTGTTCCCCAAATAGTAGAAGTAAGTTCTAACAGCCAGGAGAGCAAAAAAGGGGGTGCAGTTGCTGCCAAAGCTCAGAATGAATCTCTCCGAGCTCTCCCTGAGGAGCTTTTAAACTTGAGTACGAACTTGACCAAATATCAGAGTGATTCACGGGGCAGTTCTGGAGCCCCCTCAGATCACAAAGCAATTAAACACACATCAATTCCAGGAGGGCCTCGAGAAAATAGCAATGCTACCAAAAGAACGATCAAAGATAACCACGTGCTTGCAGCTGATGCGAGCGCCAAAGATTGCTGGTTTGTTTCAAAGCCACATCCTCCCGTGCGCGACACCAATGGCCGCCTGAGAATAAAGGCGCAGGCTCCTCCCACAAAGACGGCCAGAAAGAGCACTAGGGTGTCTGTGCTGCGGGCTCGCTCTTCCATGTCCACCATGTGCCAATATGTGAATGAGCACGACAACCAGTGTGACATTGTTTACATTAGCAAGCCCATTACAGAATGTCGCTTCGACGCTCAGAGGTCCTTGTCTTCCAGTCGGAAGACAGCGAGGAAAAGCACACGTGGCCATCTCTGCAATGAAGAATATTGGGAGCTAAAGACCGTCCGCACTTTGGCCAAGAACTCAGCAATGGAGGCGAGAAAGGGGAACTGTCTCTCACTGATCCCCATACCGCCTGCCCCAGTGACCCCGAAGCAAGCACTTACCCTGCCAGTTAGCGTGCCTGCCATTGGCATTCCAGTGGGGGCTAGCACTAGCATTCACGAGGGCTCAAAGGTGCAGCTGAAAGTCTTGCCGGAAGCGAATCAAGATTTTCGTTGCTCAGAGAGCAATGGGGAACTGGTTGTTGAACCAAGTCAGACTTGCCAGTCACAGGAGGCTGAGGCACCTTCCCGGAGTGCAAACAGCCCACAAGTTGAGCCCAAGAGGCCCAGTGGTCAGGCTACCACTTCCAGCTCTAAAAGCCATTCTGTGAAAATCAAGAGCACGCCACTCTCGAGTGTGCAAGCAAGTGGCCACATCACAACACGAGCTGATTGCGGAGCTCTTGGCGAAAGCTCACCAGTTGAGTCTGCTGCTTGTGAGAGCTCTGAGCCATTGAAGCTGCTGAAAGAGTGTAGGAAGACCCAAGGGAGCCCTTCTAAACTGGAGCAATTAGTTGATGAAAGAGGTGACAGGGAGGGCAAGTCCTCAACAGTTGGCTCTTCAAACAATTTGGAGCCCAGTCCGACTTACCAGAGCCAAAACCCTTCAGTGTCCTCTTTAGATAAGGTGAGCACCAGTCCTGTTAACAATATTGTGGTTAACATTCCTCCCCAGGAGCAATGCAACAAGGAGCTTTCTGGCAACAGTAAAGTATTAAACAGTGCCACGGCAATGAACAATATTCCCAGCAGTTCAATAGCAGGAGATCAGCAAGCTGGAGATTCAATCGAACCTGTTGAAAACGTGAATGAGGTGCAGGTAGAAAAATCATTAACTGAGAAAGAAGGGTCCAACAGATCAGGGCAGCCACTCAGCTTTCCAACTGAAGTAATTGCTTCTTCCGTCACTCCCAAGGAAGATTCATGTCCACAAATAGCTTCCAGATGTAAAGACGAGAGCAGTCGCAATGATCCAGGAGAGCCCACACTGGAGTTGATGAAAGGACCTCATCAAGGAACTGACAGCATGAGGTGCAATATGGCAGCGAACGATCCCTGTTTGGAGAAGAGGCGGTTGGAAGACCTCTATGAAAATGTGACTGACCACAAGAGGGAAGGAGGCAATAGCACCAAGAAATCTCCTGAGTCTGAAAAACATACGAGTCACCACAATGAGAAGACACTTAGCCCAGCTGCTTCAGAGAAGAAAAAGCATCGTAAAAAGTTAGAGCTCACTTCTTCAGATAGATGTTTACGGAGTCAGCAGTCTCGACCACAAACTGTGACCGGTCCCAGTGACATTAAAGAGGAGCCACTGGTTCGTGCTGATGGGCTACTGGTGCCCTGTCTCAACATAAAACTCCTGAGAGGTCAAGGCGAGAGGGGATACAAAAGGGAAGTGTGCGTCAACAGAGTGACATGCATTGAGTTTCCAACTGACTGCTTCAACAAAATCCTTTTGCAAAGCATTACTGACCCTGAGAGCAGAGTAGGCGAGTCTCTTGCTACCATGTCTGAGCAATATATTGGCAAAACGAGAAAGACGACAGCCAAGCACGTCTCCAAAGATCCTCTGGCAAAGGAACTCGAAAGCTTAGAAGATGAAGAACTGATGGAAGATAGTTTTATCTACGAAAGAGCACCTTCTGGACAAGTTCGAATTCTCGAGGTTTGTGTGGATGCTGAATCATCTGAAGAGCGGAAAGTTTTCTTCTCCATTCAAAATGTTGGAACCAGTCAAGATTCAGAGTCTTCCGATGGCTCCATGGATGATACTTCTCCTGCAACCCGACAGCAGTCAAGTTTGTGGAAGGCAGATACGTGCAAAGAAAACCCAAAATGGGCAAGAGGACCCCATATGAAAAGATCGACCAATTTTGGATCACTGCATCAAGTAACTAAGGGAATGGCCCCTAAAATACCCCCAGGAGATAAGAAGGCTGTTGGTGGGTCTCACAACTTGAGATGCCCAAATCTGTCCATCACAGAACCAGAAAAGATTGTGCTAGGAGAGGACTGCAAATACTTAAATGTAAATCAGCCCACTGAAGTTCTCCGGGAGAATGAAGACTGTGAGCTGGTAGATCTGAATGACACTGATGTTCCTGAAGTTAGCCAGCCAAAATTTTTGGATTGGTGCTCAGAGGACGAGAACCAAGAGCTAATCACCACCTTGAATGCCACATACGAGAACATTCACAAAGCTTGGATTCAGATGGAGAAGGAAGTGCCGGTGATGCAGAAAGCGAAAAGCAAGTCTGACCGGCTCAAAGAAATCTGGAAGAGCAAGAGGAGGGCACGCAAAGCTCGAGGATTGTACGATCATAAAATATCCCCTGTGCAGAAACTCTTTGTGACCAACTTCAACCTCACCAACATCTGCAAGTGGTTCATGGAGACGACAGAGACCAGGTCTCTGATCATAGTCAAGAATGTCAGTGCCCGGAATCCAGTGGAGACCATGAAAGCCAAAACCTTCCTCCAGAAGAACTCCATTGTTGGCCTGTTTCCCAGTCCCCAAGCCGAGCGGTTAAAGAAGCACCTGAAAAAGTTTGCTGTGGCCTCTCCTGCTCGAAACAATTGGAAGACCCGGGCACTGCTGGATAACGTGCAGAGGAGGAACGCTGTGATGGGGGGAGACAGAGCTAGGCAGCAGCACTGGGGCTTTACATCAGATGATGGAGGAGGCCTGGCTCCCAGGGACCTCTTTCTGGCCAAAGTGGAAGGCAGCCCAGTCGAGGGAGGTGGGTTTCCCAACAACAGGACTGTGGCCCAGCCCTCCAAGCATTTGGGGCTGAAGAAGCCAGTCAGTGCGTGGATCCTGCGGAAATATTCCAACATGAGGGGCAAGCTCCACAAATTGCAGCATGGGAAAGAGCAAGTCGGGAGAAAGCTCCCAGCCAAGCACAAAAGTGTCTGCATGAACCCCCTGGTCTCACCCAAGCTGACCTCGCAGACCCAGCTGGACTCGCGTGGGGCCCTTCTCCCCACTGCCCCTCGGAAACCTGGTGAGAGAAAAGGGAAGAGGAAAGTGCCCAAGGACACCTCCGTCAAGGAACCCCGTGTGGGGAGAGTCAAAAGCAGCAAGTCCGAGGCTGGGCCTCCCTTGCTGCCATCTAAATCTGTGTCCAAGCAGTTGCCAGCAAACCGCAAGTCCAGAGTAGAGGGCAGCTGTGCCAAGCCGCCAGCTCCCAAAAAGGCTGGCAGCACTGGAAAGGCCAACGTTCTGTCCCCGAAAGGTGCTGTGAAGAGGTTCCCTGGCACATCCCTGAAAACTGTTCCGAGGGGCAAAAGCCTGCCTCAAACCCGAGATGGGGCCAAGGGCAAAAAGACGAAGACGAAAGGTAGCAGCGGCAAAGAACGCCAGATAAAACCAGCCAAGAAGACGGCAGGGTCCTCTGCCAAGGCCAAGCGGGGAGCTAAGACTGACTCCAAAAAGAGAAGCAAGGTGTCCACCCCAATCAGCCGCAAGCGTAAGGGCGAAGTTGCCTCCGAGGCCACGCACAAAAAGAAACGGAAGCTAAATAAGAAGAGACCCCCAGTTCCCAACAAGCGCAAGCGGACTGATGCAAAATGATGCATTTCCCGAAGGACTAACTGTAAATTATTTCGTCTTTATACAAGAAAAGCAACAAAGAAAATTGTTGACTACAGAGAGCATTAATGTTGAAGCTGCTTTTTATAATCTTGAAGCAAGCCTTTGAAATCGCAGAGGAAAGAACTGGCGTGATTTTAATTTTATTTTTTTAAGCACGTAAGCTGAAGCTTGTTGTAAAGAAAATACAGGGAGCCTCCCCAACTGTGAATAGAGTTTTTATACGGTGCTATGAATGGTATTGTTTTCTTTTTCCTGTTTGATTTTTTTTTTTATATATATAATATAAAATATTGCCCCAGCTTAAAACTGATACGAGAGCTGCAAACACAAATTGAAAAGAACAGTGCCTTATTTAAATGATCAGAGGAAAAGAAACAATCTTTTTGCGTGTGTGTATCTGAGATTAAAGGCTTGCATTTCACAATGGAGACTTGCTCTGTACTTGTTGCACCACTTTCCGTAAAAAGAAAGCCATCATGCATATAGAATCATACAGTACAGCAGGAGGCCAACTGGCCCATCCTGCCTGTGCTGGCTCTTTGAAAGAGCTATCCAATTAGACACACTTCCCCCCTGCTCTTTCCCCAAAGCCCAGCAAATTTTTCCTTTTCATGTATTTATCCAGATCCTTTTTGAAAGTTGTTATTGAATCTGCTTCCACCACACTTTCAGGCAGCACATTCTAGATCACCATTCACTGCATTAAAAAAGAAATTCTCCATCTCCTCACTGATTCTTTTGCCAATTATCTTAAATATATATTCTGTGGTCACTGACCCTCCTGTCGGTGGAAACCGTTTCTCTTTATTTACTCTATCAAAACTCATGATTTTGAATGCCTGTATTAAATTTCCCCTTAATTAAATTTCTCTGCTCTAAGGACATTTATAAATTAAGACCAGATAAATGGGAAAAGAATGTTGGGAGGCTGGAGTAAATCACACTACAAGTTCCATCAGCAAGTAGAGAAGTTGGACTTGAGTCAGGAACCTTCATCAAAACTATTGCATCTGAAACATTAACCAATCTCGCCTGTGCTGGCCTCACGCTGTCAATAAAGCCAACAGTGCTTCACCTTTCCATTTAGGCTGTCTTAAGTAACAAATTGTTACTAAGTGAGCTTGCATTCTCTTTGAATATGTATTGGAAATCTCAATACCTGTGTAAATCTTGCTTTGCAGTCTGTGGATAGCTGCCCTCTGCTGTGGGTGTGTATGGTATTCCCCTTCTCTCCAAGGGCCAACTTCTTACGGTCACAAGATCATTATGGACAAGGGGGAATAGACATTTAAACTAAATAGACGTTTAGTCCAATTTAACCATCCAAGAAGACCCAATCCTTTCTCTTTCCCCTGAACTCGGCCTTTTATCTCTTAAATTATTCCTGCATGTTTATGCTTCCATTGCCCCACACAGGGCACATGATGACAGAGTACAATCTGTGCTCTTCACTAGCTGTTCTATACACCTTCCGTGGGGTCTTCCAAGGCTGGAAAGCACAAATTTCTGAAGCCTTACCTTAACAGCTCCAGCCGTCTGATGCTCCAGATCATTTCCATGGCTCTTTTCTGTCCCACTTCCACACCTCCCTAGTGACTCAGTGGCCAAAACTGATCACAAGGTGAGGGAAACTAGGGCATTGTTCAGTTTAAGCCTTTACTTTCCCCTAGTTAAGTGCTACTGTTTATTGCTATGTACAGTTTTATCTTTCTAATTGTTCTATCGAGGTAACTATGGTAAAAGCAGACATGCTTCCAGACTTCTGCGCCTCCTTGTACAGACTCATAGAATAATGCAGCACAGAAGGACGCCCTTCAGTCCATTTTGCCTGCGATGGCTCTTTGAAAGAACTATCCAGTTAGTCCCAGTCCATTTCTCCCCATTGCCCCAAAAAATTATTACTTTTTCCTGTTCAAGCATATATACAGTTTTAAAAGTTACCATAAAATATGCTTCCACCACCCTTTCCAGCATTCCTTAGTGTCCCTCTGTTTAGTTAGTGTACTGATCACACTGCTTTGAAAGATCCACTTGTCCCTGTGATGCTAGTCAGCAGGACATCAGACAACACTGTGATCTCCTGCCCCCTCAAGCTCAGATCTGCAGGCCATTAAAGAATATCTGAATGAAAGGTGCACTAGGGTTTTACAGTAGCTCGCTGTGCAGTGTAATCCTGAACTTTGTGGTAGGGCAAATTAGGAATAAGCAGAACTTGTGTTATAACTTGACTGATAACAAAAATAATTGTAATCAGTTTTGCTTAAATGATACAATCAAGAGTTTAGTTTATTGGACCATTATAATGTTTAATTTGAGACTGATTATCCCAACATTTGACAAAATTGGTTTCCCTGCTAGGCTGAGTTGACCATGTTGTACTTTGTGGAAAGACAGCTGAAGTGATTTAGATGTGTCTCTTAGCTCCTTCGGAATCCTTTCTGCTCTTTCTCCAGGCTCCAAGGTGAAGAACGACCTCCCCCCCCCCACCCCTTCTCCTCCTCCTGTTCCTTCTCTCCCTCTCCCCACGCTCAGCACAGATGAGCATCTGGTATATAAAATACCGTAAACATAAAATCTGCTGGAATTCTGAAATTAAAAGAAAATGCTGGAAGGCGACTCCTGAAAAAGCTTTTTGAGTACCAATCCAATCTAACAGAGTCTGAACCCACATCGTGAACCTGTCTTTTCTCCCTCAAAAGGGAGTTGGACAGCTACTTGAGGATGAAGAACTTAGAGAGTGATGAACAAAAAATCAGGGGTGTGGGACAAAGCACCATTGTTCTTTCCAAGAGCTAGCACAGGCACAACAGGCTGAATGGTCTCCTTCTGTGCTGTATATTTCTCTGATTATTCAGCTGCTGTGTATTTTCAGCATCATCTAATCATGCTTTAGTGGGTGACTGAACATTACAATACAATAGGGCTAACTGCACTTTGCCAGAATTGAATTGAAGTAAAGTTTATAACCAGCATAAAATATACGGCACAGAAACAGGCCATTGGGTCCAACCAGTCCATGTCAGCGTTTATGCTCTACTCGAGCCTCCTCTGCTCCTTTGTCATCTAACTCTATCAGTATAACAACCCTCTATTCCCTTCTCCCTCGTGCTTAACTAGCTTACCCTTAAATGATTCACCTCAACTACTCCATGTGGTAGTGAGTTCCACATTCTCACTATTCTCTGGGTAAAGACGTTGCTCCCGAATTCCGTATTTGATTTCTTGGTGACTATCTTAGCGGCCTCTGGTTTTGCTCTTCCCCACAAATGGAAATGCTCTCTCTTAACTTTGTGTTTCAATGAGGGGATGAGTTGGAGAGGCTCCTGAATTGGGAATGTGCATCATGTTCCTTGCTTTGTGGGGAGAGACTTTCACAATCCGTTCGCATTAGCCCTGTTGCGGAGATTTCCACCTGGCTCGTAAAATGACGATGGGGTCGGATAATCTTTAATGTGTTGCTTGGGCACCATGTTTAAGCAATAAAACTTTGTGCCACTAAAATGATGAGCAACTGGCTGCTGCACAGTGCCTTGCTGTTCATCCTTTCTATGCAAGAGTTTTGTTTTAAATTAAATAATAATTGTTATAGTATTGAATACTAACACCTGGCGGTGTTTTGATCTGGACCATGGCAATCTGAAATCGTACAGCAGGAGCTACTTTTAATAAGTTGCCATAATTAAACCTAACTTGGGTCACAGAGTAAGCCTTACAAGTTTGGTCACGCAGTGGGCACTGATGCTATTTGAGCAAACATGGCAGCTGTTTTGCACACAGCAAATTCCCACCAACAATAGTGAATTATGAAACAATATTTTACCACTATTAATGACAGTCCCCACATTTCAAACTAATTTATTTTGTGTGATGAATGCAAGTCTTTTGAGCAATGGACATTGTTATTTCTGTTTTGGTTCATTTTAGCTAGAGAGAGAGATGGTGTTATACTATGGTTGTAGGTGGCGAGGTTAGGTATGGTAGGTGATATAAGATGGTTTCTGTCTTCCCCTACCTCAGCCATTCTCCCTTTCCATCATTCATGTAGAAGCCTAGGTGTAGAGGTCTCATTCACACATCACCCCTGTGCTCACTGACGCATTCGCTCATAGTCTGGCAATGCTTCGATTTTAAAATTCACATCCTTGTTTTCAAATCCTTCCATAGCCTCATTCCTCCCTATCTCTGTTTTCTCCTCCAGCCCCACAACCTTTCGAGATATCTTGCTCCTCCAATTCTGGCCTCTTCTGCATCACCTCACTATTGGCGGCCATGCCTTCAGCTGTTGAGGCTCGAAGCTTTGGAATTCCCTCCCTAAACCTCTCCGCTCTCCTCCTTTTCAGTCGCTCCTTAAAACCTACCTCTTTGACTAAGCTTTTGGTCTCCTGTTCCAATATCTCCTTACATGGCTCGATATCAACTTTTGTTTGATTACGCTCCTGTGAAGCACTTTGGGACGTTTTATGACATGAAGGGCACTATCTAATTGCAAGTTGTTCTCTCCCTTGCATCAAGTGCCAGCATGTAGTATAAAACGGAAGGTGTCCACCAGGGTTCCAGCAGTGTTGCTTTACAGGCCATCCCATAGGGCATGTACGGTGGTTGCAGGGGTAGGTTAGAGGTAACCAGATGTATAGGGGTGTCAGGGATGAAGCAGAGCTGCCACCCTCATACAATGCTTCCTTCCTGTGTTGACACACTTTCACTCCACCTTCGTGTTATGGACTACATGCAATTGGGAGCTCAGTGTTTTGTGGAAACCTGTGTGCAGACCCATATCCTCCCGCTCTGTGGGACAGTGCATTTGTGCTGTGTCACTCCAGCAGCGTTAAATGGCTTTATTTTCATGCTACATGGACAAGATTTTACCTATTTTTAAAAAAAATCATTGATTGTAGAAGTGTTGGACTATCCGAATGGTTGTATCTTAAGCCCAGTAATTATACTTAAATATTCTTCCTTAAGATAAAGCACTTGTCATCCACTGGGTGCATCCCCTTTGATAAAATATCTGATGCTGGAAGTTTAGTGGGGTGAGGAATCTGGAGCTGTGTGTGATGCAGAATATTGAGGCACCAACATAACCAGTGAGGTGACCACTCTTAATCTCTATCTGACATCCCTTCAGCTTGGAGCACTGAGGCAAGGAATGCAGTGTATACCACGCCCAGGATTGTCTGCTTTGAGATTACCAGCGAATCTCAGTCCCAGGTTCATCTCCCCCCCCCACCACCACCACCTTTGTTTTTGTTTCCCTCCAGTGTCCCTGGGGCAGAGAGGTAGAAATCTGGAGAGGCTTCTTTCTGAAGAATGCACATATGGAACACCAACCAGGCATAGAGTCAGGTTTGTCCATGGCTTCTATAATTCTACAATCCATTGGTCACTTGCTGTCTCGACTCGCACCTGAGTAATAGCAAAGAACTGCATTCAGCAAGCATCATTGCTTTTAGAACTGATGGATGGTGGTGGAGAATTTGGGAAACAAATGAAAAGGATTGATGGTTTCTTCTAAGGCTGCAACAAAGCTGAGTCTCAGCTACCCACCTTTTCCCTTATGATTTTGTTCCATTTTTCCATTTGCTGCTGGTCCTCTGAGCCAGTCTCAAAGCAGGTTACTGCCGTAGTACAGTCCTTTGTAACAGGTTACTGGCATACTAAGATCCCAGGGTGACCTAGCAGCTTTACTTAAATTTCAACTGCCCCATAGCAAGAGTTTTGTTTTCTCTCAAACTTACCATTGTGGAATCTCTCCTGCCAACCTGTTCTGTGACTCAAAAGAAAATGTCAAGCAGCAAAATCCTTAATAGAGGAGAGGTTGATGGGCAGTGGCAGAATAAGGTTGGAAATTGTTTTTAAACTGTTAAACTGCTGGGCTGCTTCGCTTTTGAATGCTGCAAGTGTGTTGAGACAAAAATGTTGAGTCTATGTCATTGTCTATGGAAGCAATGAATTACAGTTTCCTGAACACACACGCAAAGAGCATTAAAATTAAGCTGGTTGTTCTTGCTGAAATAAACAGCTGGGATGGTGACCCAGGCACAGGACTGCAGATGTTTTATGTGCAACACCCACCTGAGTGAAATGCTGAATCATTCCTGGAACTTGTGGGAACATTTTGAGTTCTGTGCAGGAATTATTTTAGCATCTGGAGTGCAGTGACTTGCGTGGTTATGTTGCTATCCCGGGATGTTCTGATGAGTCATTTTGTTTTTGGCTGGATGATTCACTAGCATCCAAACTGTACGTTTGGCAGTAGGTGATTTTGTTATTTTTGATGAATGAATCAGTGAAAAGCCCCTCTGGAACAGCCAGAATAGTGTTAGGGTCAGCAAGAGATCAGTGGGTTATGAATAGCTGGCCACAGACAAGGACTTTGTGAAATCACGCACCATGTTTATTGGACAGTTCGAAGTTTGTTTTGTTTGTTTCTGTGTTGGTTAATATATTCAGTCGTTGGTAAGTGTTCGTTAAGCAGTAACTGTATCTCGCACAATCAACAGCTTCTTGCTAAGTGCAATAGGTCGGGATCAGTTGTCTCACTTTGCAACTTAAACTGCTATTGTTTGAAGCCAGGTGGTTTATTGGGGTAAGGATATCGAGGGATATGGCGGAACAGGCTTGAAGGGCCGAATAGCCTACTCCAGTTCCTAACCAGGCTTTTTATGTTCGCTGAATTCCATCCCCTGCCCAGCTCCTTGGAACTCAAATTAGTGCAAGTTTGCAACAGTATAAAACAGATTAGAAGATGGATCTATTCCAATGCATGATATATATTCAGCGCTGCAATATTGACCTCCACAATCCAGGAAAATTCTAGGGGCAATCCTGGTGGTGTTACCTGGCTGCAGCATGGGATGGGGGAGGGGAAGCACAATAGTTGGCCACAGCACCCTTCGGACCAGCACAGAAACAGGCATTTGGCCCATGCCAGTGTTTATGTTCCACATGAGCCTCCACCTGCCCTTCATCTAAGCCCATCAACATATCCTTCTATTCCTTTCTCCCTCATGTGTTTATATCTAGCTTTCCTTTAAATGCACCTATGTATGCTTTAGCCTTAACTACACCTTGTGCTAGTGAGCTCCACATTCTCACCACTCTCTGGGTAAAGATATTCCTCATGAATTCCCTATTGGATTTATTAATGACTATCTTATATTTATGGCTCATAGTTTTTGACCTGTTTTGACTCCACTTTTGACAAGCGGAAATATTTTCTCTAATTCTAGCCAATTGAACCCCTTCAGTAATTTAAAGCTCTGTTCGGTCACCTCTCAGCCTTCTCTTTTCTAGAGGAATGAGCCCCAGTCTGTTCAGTCTTTCCTGATCGGTATAATCTCTCCATTCTGATGTCATCCTTGTCAAGCGTTTTTTGCACCTTCTCCAGTGTTTCTCCGTTCTTTTGGCAGCCGCAACATTGGCAATATCAAAGGCCACAGGTACCTTTTCAGCTGTCCCAGGCAAAATATCCGTGCCTTCAAAGAGTTAGGGAGAAACAAAGAGATGGGAAAAATATTCTGTATTTCTGCATTGAAAGGTTGATTTTGGTTCTTAAATTTGCAGCCTGTCATTAGCAAGTGAGGGTCGATTTTTAGTTCAGAAATTTCACAACAGAATTGTTGTGTGGTAAAAAGATAAGGCCATAGTATCTATCTCTGGAGATCTATGAAACTGTTGGCAGTGACACCACGTGTACTGCGAACACAAAAACAAAACTGTACAGGGCATAGCTGTAACAGAAGCACTGCAAAACAGAGGGCCCAAGATGACTTAGATGATGGGATAGAAAGTCAAGTTTGCCAGTGATACAAAGACAGGTGGCATTGTAAACTCTGTAGATGGAAGCGTAATATTACGAAGATCTTAATAGATTAAGCGAATGGGAAAAACTGGCAAATAAATTTCGATGTAGGCAAGTGTGAGATCATCCACCTTAGACTAAAAAGGGTAGAAGAGGTTACTTTCTAAATGGTACAAAGCTAGAAACAGTGGAGGTCTAAAGAGACTTGGGGGTACGGGAACACAGATCATTAAAATGTCATGAAATCTACAGAAAATAATCAAAAAGCCTAATGGAATGCTGGCCTTTATATCCAGAGGACTAGAATACAAGGGGGTAGAAGTCATGCTTCAGATGTACAAAACCCTGGTTAGACCACAACTGGAGTTACTGAGCAGTTCTGGCACCACACCTTAGGAAGGATATATTGGTCCTGGAGGGAGTGCAGTGTAGATTTACCAGAATCCAGAATGATACCTGGACTCCAAGGGTTAAATTACGAGGAGAGATTACACAAACTAGGGTCATGTTCCCTGGAATTTAAAAGGTTACGTGGTGATTTGAGGTTTTCAAGATATTGTGGGTAGATAGAGTGAAACTATTTCTGCTGAATGGGGCATCTAGGGTTAAGGGGCATAGCTTAAGAATTACAGCCAGACCTTTCAGGAGTGAAATTGGGAAACAAGTCTACACACAGAGGATGGTAGGAGTTTGGAACTCTGTTCCACAAACAGCAATTGATGCTAAATCAATTGTTAATTTTCAAACTGAGATTGATGAGATTTTTGTTAACCGACGATATTAAGGGATATGGAGTTAGGTCACGAATCAGCCATGATCTCACTGAATGGCAGAATAGGCTTGAGGGGCTGAATGGCCTCCTCCTGTTCCTCTGTTGCTCAGATCCGTAGTCAGTGGGAGGAGGGTTACAGGTTTTCCAATATCACAGAAAACATTACCAAGTAAAATTCTCAAAGACATGCAATAAAAACAAAATGTCACTAATTCAGGCCTGTAAACCCAGTGTCTGTGATGCTAGGGAATGAGTAAAAACCTGTTTGTTTATCATGGGCAAGTTAGGAAGTTGAGAGAATTGAGGATTGTGATTCTAGAAATGCCCAGAATCCTGTACGATACTAAAAAAAAAAAAGGATTTGACTTATTGAGGAAAGGAACGGCCTGGTTATGGAAATGAATGGGGATTTACACCATCTGGGCATCTCGTAAAGCAGCTGGTCTTTCCAAGGTGTCTTAATGTGTGCAAAAACATTTTTTGATATACTATTCCTCAATCATTGGATTCCTATGATTTGAAAAATATCTTCATAAATGTCACACTGGTAGAACAAGCAGTGCTTTTATTAATGTAGACATACAATGTCAGAAGCATTTAAAATTAATTTGATTGGATAATGTGAATGTGGAGTGTTCGTAAAGTGCCAGACCATAATGCCTATCAATTTTCATTCTGAAGAAACCTTGGTGTTTTCTCACAGGTTTTTTAAAAGAAGCTCTTTAAATTCAAAGAAAGCTGATTGTGCTTCTGTAAATAATGTTATTTATGCCAAACATTTTAGATTTTATATTAATCAACAGAAATTTCAATAACACAGGGGAGAGCCATCCACAAGAAGGATAGTTAAAGAGTAAGTTTTGGGTCTACTGTAATTACGATAGGGGTTTGGTGGGATAGTGAGGGAAAGGAGAGACTTTGAAAGGGTTTTAATTGAACCAACCCATTGACCAATCCTTCATTATTGATCTGGTAAATAGGAATTGGATTGTCGTTGCAGTTGCAATAGTGCGTTAGACAATTGGAGAAGCCAGGAGTCTCTGTTCACTGGAACTGCCCAGTGGCAGTACCATGGCCAGCTCACCTGTTGGAGCCAGTGTAGAGAGGTCTGAAACCAGTGCGAGAGCAGCCTATTATTGCAGGCCTCGATAGCAACCGTTTAATGTGTGTCGGAACAGCAAATTGATGTAGCTCAGACCCCTGCTTTATCCAGGCCAGGTAGACAGTGTGTGGATGTGTACATCTCCCTCCCTCCCTCGTGTGTGATATATAAGAATATAGTTAAGAAATGCAATTTTGTATTGGCAGTATATTGGGTAACGAGTGTTCAGGCCTTTGATACTGTAGATCCCAAGGAGAAGTTTTTAAATTATGTTAAGTTTGATGGTTATAACTTCAGTTTTCAGGGTTATCCCAGATGCCAAAGGCTGAAGTTTACTTGAATTTCACCGAGGTCATATTCTTAAGGCTGAATTGCAAATGTTCATATTGTGTTATTTTGTATTGGCTGGCCCTGGTATCACCACTTAACTCCCCCCTCCACCCCCAATGTCTATGGTCGCCCTTTTGCTGATGTGAGTGGGATGGGAGGGAGTTAATTTATAAGGAACGTAGTCAACATGGTGGTGAACTTTGGTTGTGGTGAGTGTAGATCTGTCTAGTGGGCATTTTCAAATGGCCTGGTGTAGTAGGATCAGCGATCTAATTGGCAGGAGAGCTGGGTACACAGCTTGTGCACACATTCTGTACAGACACGGCTCTACACTTACATCTCATGACTGGCAGTAAATCATGTTTCGAGTGTTTGTGAAAAAACACTCCCCACAACACATACTGTCTGATGCATGGTCCATACCTCACTATTAGAATTTAAAGAAAAAAGTTTAAAACTTTATTTATAAAATATGTGGATTATATTGTCTTGTGTTACTATGTGTATAATTGTAACTCATAGTTTGCTTTAACTTCACAATGGCAAATTGGATGTTCTTTATTTAGTGTGTTTCCTCCCTCTCTCTCTTTCTGTCTCCTTTCTTCCGTTCCTCTCTCTTCCTCCTCCCTCTCCCTGACCTCCCTCTGTCCCTCTCCCTCTGTCCCTCTCCCTCTGTCCCTCTCCCTCTGTCCCTCTCCCTCTGTCCCTCTCTCTCTGTCCCTCTCTCTCTGTCCCTCTCTCTCTGTCCCTCTCTCTCTGTCCCTCTCTCTCTGTCCCTCTCTCTCTGTCCCTCTCTCTCTGTCCCTCTCTCTCTGCCCCTCTCTCTCTGCCCCTCTCTCTCTGCCCCTCTCTCTCTGCCCCTCTCTCTCTGCCCCTCTCTCTCCCTCTCTGCCTCCTCTATTCCCCTCTCTCTCCCTCTATGACTGTATGTCTCTTCTTTCTCCCTCCCTCCCTCTCCTGCGCCCCCCTATCTCTCTCGCTCTGTTTTAATTACAGTGTATTGGAATTTGATGCAACTTATTTTCTTCAGCCTCTCCATCCAAGACTAGATCACCTGTTGCTGATCATTGGGGTAATGGGGGAATCAATTCTAGCCAAGTCTTGGATTTTAGTTTTCCAATTTCTCCCAGTGTTGAATTAGTATTTTTTGATTTTTTAAAGTTCCTATTTGTGTTTTTCCATTGTTCCAGTACCAGTCATTCTGTGCTTATTCTGGCCATTCCTAATGTGTATACTTTATTAAATCTTATTAAAGCATTACTTGAATATTTTCCCCCTCTTGTGTCTTTGCCGCAGAATTTATTTAATGCAAATTCGCGAGGTCACTGGAGATGAATATTGAGGCTTCCTTCATTGATACAGTTGGCAGGTGTGGAGCTGAGTAGAGGAGCTCCAGGTTAAACAAGGAACTTGCATTTCTATAGTGCCTTTCACGACTTTAGGATGTCCCAAAATACCTTACAGTCAACACAGAGTAGGTGCTTGTCCGAGGTTAAGGTGTTGGGTTCAATTCCCACTCCTTGCGCACAAAATCCAGGCCAACATTCCTAGTGCAGTACTGAGGGAGTACTGCCCTGTTAGAGGTGCTGTATTTTTGGGTGAAACGTTAAACCAAGGACGGTCAGGTGTGTGTAAAAGCTGCCACGGCACTAATTCAAAGAAGAACAGGGGAGTTCTCCCTGGGGTCCTGCCACTATTTATCCCTCAACCAATATCACTTTTTTTTTAAAAAAACTATTGAGATCATTATCTCACTGTTGTTTGTGAGATCTTGTGTGCAAATCTGCCAAGTTCCCTACATTGCAACATTGACTACACTTCAGAAGTACTCCATTGGCTGTAAAATGCTTTGGGAAGTCTTGAGGGTTTGAAAAGTGCTATATAAATGCAAGACTTTATTACTTTCCATAAAAATTATGTTGATGCGTTCAAATGAAGAGAGATGGGAGAAGGCTTATGTGGAGCACAAACAGCAGCACAGACCAGCTGGGCCGAGTGGCCTGTTTCTGTGCTGTAAAGTTCTACGTAATTTTTTGGTCCTTGCCATTTCTGTCCCTGACTCGATGCAGTTCTTGTTTTCTACATTGCGAAGATGTTCATTGGTAAACTTCATTGTTGTACGAAAAGCGATGCCAATAATGTACATCTAGCCGTGTTGGAGTTATAATCTCCCCCTCTCAGTCAGACAGATTAGGGGGATACCAATGCTCAGTGCACAGTCTTTGCTAAGACAATTAATCTCAGCCATTGGATTGTCACTTCATTCTTGGGTACACGGTATAGAAAACTCAGTCTGGGTTCCCTGATCATATAAGAGCATTAGAACTAGGAGCAGGAGTAGGCAATTCAGCCCCTCGAGTCTGCTCTGCCATTCAATACGATCATGGCTGATCTCATCTTGGCCTCAACTCCACTTTCCTGCCCCTTCTTCATAACCCTTCAACCCATTACTAATTAAAAATCTGTCTATCTCCTCAAATTTACTCAATGTCCCGCCATCCACCACACTCTGGGGTAGTGAATTCCACAGACGCACAACCCTTTGAGAGAAGTAATTTCTCCTCATCTCTGTTTTAAATCTGTTACCCCTTTATCCTAAAACTATGACCTAGATTGCCCCACCAGAGGAAACATCCTCTCTATGTCTACTTTGTCAGTCCCCTTAATCATCTTATATACTTCAATTAGATCTCCTCTCATTCTTTTAAACTCCAGAGCGTAAAGGCCTAAACTGCTCAATCTCTCTTCATAAGACAAACCCCCTCATTTCTGGAATCAATCTAGTGAACCTCCTCTGAACTGCCTCCAATGCAACTATATCCCTCCTCAAGTAAGGGGACCAAAACTGTACACAATATTCCAGGTGCAGTCTCACTAATGCCTTGTACAGTTGCAGTAACACTTCCCTACTTTTATACTCTATTCCTTTAGCAATAAATGCATTTGCCTTCCTTATTACCTGCTGTACTTGCATACTAGTTTTCTGCGATTCATGCATGAGAACACCCAGACCCCTCTGCACCGAAGCACTCTGAAGTTTCTCTCCATTTAGATAATTTGCCTTTCTATTCTTCCGACCAAAATGGATAACCTCACACTTATCCAAGTTAAACTCTTCTGCCAAATTTTGGCCCATTCACCGAACCTATTCATATCCATTTGTAAATTTCTTATTTCTTTATTGCAACTTACTATCACACCTATTTTAGTGTCATCTGCAAATTTGGCTATAGTACCTTCTATCCCTGCATCCAAGCCATTAATATAGATTGTAAATAGTTGGGGCCCCGAGGACCGAACCCTGTGGCACCCCACTAGTTACATCTTGCCAACCAGAAAAGGACCCATTTATCCCGACTCTCTGTTTTCTGTTGGTTAGCCAATCCTCTATCCAAGCTAACAAATTGCCCCAACCCCATGTGTTCTTACCTTGTGTATTAACCTTTTGTGCGGCACCTTATCAAATGCCTTCTGGAAGTCCAGATATACTACATCTACAGAATCCCCATTATCCACTTTACTTGTTACATCTTTGAAGAACTCTGGCAAATTAGTCAAACACTATTTACCCTTCATAAAACCATGCTGACTCTGATGGATTGCATTTTGACTTTCTAAATGTCCTGTTATTACTCCTTTAATAATGGATTCTAACAATTTCCCAACGACAGATGTTAAACTAATTGGTCTATAATTTCCTACTTTCTGCCTCCCTTTTTGAATAAGGGCGTTATATTGGCTTTTTTCCAATCCACTGAAACCTTTCCCGCATTCAGGGAATTTTGGAATATTATAACCAATGGATCCACTATCTCCGCTGCCACTTCCTTTAAGACCCTAGGATGTAGGCCATCAGGCCCTGGGGACTTGTTTGCCTTCAATGGCAATAGTTTGCTCAGTACTTTTTCCCTGGTGATGATGATTGTTCTAAGTTCCTCTATTTCTGTAACCTCTGCATCACCTGTTACTATTGGGATGGTACTAGTGTCCTCCACCGTGAAAACTGAGGCGAAATACTGATTTAGTGTCTCTGCCATTTCTGTGTTCCCCTCGATTAACTTCTCAATCTCATCCTCCAAGGGACCAACATTCATTTTAGCTACTCTTACCCTTTATCTACTTATAGAAGCTTTTGCCATCTGTTTTTATATTTTGCACTAGTTTTATTTCATAATTTACCTTTGCTCTTTTTATTACTTTTTTAGCAACCCTTTGTTGATCTTTAAAAGTTTCCCAATCTTCCAGCCTGCCACTGGCCTTTGCAATATGGTATGCCATAGATTTTGTCTTTATGTTATCCTTAACTTCCTTGCTTAGCCATGGATGTTTTTCCCCCTCTTAGAAACTTTCTTCCTCTCTGTGGCCACTCCTGGGAGCATGAGCCTGTGCCTGCTGGGTGCAGACTGGGACCTGGTCAAAGAAAAGAAGAGATAACTTGCATTTATATAGCAACTTCAGGAAGTCCCAAAGCATCTTACAGTTAATAAAGTACTTTTTTTGAAGTGTAGTCACTGTTGTAATGTAGGGAAATGTGAAATTTGCTATTTGTTGGAGCTTGTTGAGAACAATGAGATAAATAGCTAGATAATCTGTCATTTAGTGATGTCAGTTAAGAGGTAAATATCAGCCCAGGACACCAGGTCAGATGTGATAGCTTTGGCAATGAATTCCAAAAGAGCATGACACATGAACAAATTAGTGGAGAGCAACCAAAGAGCAATTGGCCACAGAGCCCGTCCACAACTTCAAAAGGGGCAAAAATAGAATATCATGCGTCCTTTCACAGCACCTTTCAAACGTCTGAATCATTCTGTGTGCAAGCTTTCCCGCAACACAACAAATCCACCAGCGCACGGCCGGTTCTTGGCTTCACAACAGAGTATGAAGCCTTGTAAGTTTGTAAAGTAATCCAAGAGGAAAGGTTGTCAGAGCTTTGATCCAAGCACTCCAACATTGTGGTAGATCAGTCAGAGAGTGAAGGACATCGTACAGTCCAGAGATTGCCCTACCTCAAGGCCAGCCACTGAGGCTTGTTCTGCACGTCACAGTGTCGGGAAGGTGCTTTGGGTCCTCCTTTCTCCAGGTGTGCTAGAGAGAGGTGGGAACAGCATTCTCAAGTCTTGGGTAGACTTGGGCTTTACCGAGAGTAAATAGTAATAATCTCGGCCAACACTTAAGTGGAGTACTGAGATAGTGTTGTATTGTCAGAAGTGCTGTCTTTCAGATGAGGCGTTAAACCTCTGGCAAGTCTGCCTTGTTCATGTGGACAGAAAAGATCTTGTGACACTATCAGCAGAAAAGCAAGGTAATTCTCCTGTTGTCCTGGACAATATTTCTTCCTTAACAACAAACAATGCACAGATTATCCAGTCATTTACTTCTTTGCTGTTTGTGCGATCTTGCTGTGTGCAAATTGGTTGTTGCATTTGGCTACAAGACAGTGACTAAACATCAAAGCATTTTATTTGCTGCGAAGAACTTTGGGCAGTCCTAATCTGAAAGGTGCTACAGAAATTCAATTCCTAGCTCTACAGATTTAAAATTGGGAACCAAATATGTGCACCACCTGTATTCCCAGCTGGGATTGTTGGATTACGAACTAGTTGTGGCCCCTCTACCATTGCCTCCAGTGAGTATTAGCTAACTCGGCCGAGACTGTGATTGAACCCGGAATCTTCCTGGATTGTATAGCTCAGTTACTGGGTAAACTGACTGAGTTACTGGAAAACATGTGGCTTTACCCATTTCTCCTTTCCCTGAGGGTTGCACACAATTTCCTCACAGGCCCTTGCCTATCACGTCTCCGAATGTAATCAAATATTCTAAGAAAAACAGTAACAGTTCGCCAACATTAGCGTGGAGGTGGAGTAGGTTCAAGCAAAAAAAATAAATTAAATCCATGTTTTAGTTAACCAGCCACTCCGTGTGATGCCCTCAGTTCCATTGGTAGGTTTAGAATCTGCACTTAAAGAGATCAAAGCTTAGTGAATACGTTACCAGTTTAGAATAAAATGCGCATAACACTCTGAATTACCTTGTCTTTTTTTATTGTATTTAGGTTGTTCTCAAATAAACCACAAATCCTTTTAGCAACTTTTATTTTTGCAAGGTGGGGGTTGGGGGATTACCTATTGTGAACAGTACCCTGCTGGTGACATTGGCAGAATGGAGGCCCCTCTTGAAAGCTTCAGAGACAGTGTGTACTTGATGATAGTAAATCTTATCAGAATGTTCAGGACTGCTGATTTGGGTTTTCATTTGTTGCTCTGTATGCCTAGAGAAGAAAACCCATTTGTCTGTCTCTCCTCTTGTCCCTGTCTGTCTCTACGCCTGTTTTCTTCCTTTGTAAATATTTCTCTTTCTTTCTTCTCCCCTCTGGTTTTCTCTTTTCTTTCTGTTCCCCTTTCTGTGTCTGTGTGTCTTCCTCCCATATTTCCTTCCTCTCAGTCCATCTCTCTTCCTTCCCTCTCCTCTCCCTGTCAATCTGTCAGAGGGGGTGTCTTTCAGATGAGATGTTAAACTGAGGTCCTGTCTGCCCCCTCAGTTGGATGTAAAAGATCCCATGGCACCATTTCAAAGCAGAGCAGGGAACTTATCCCCAGTGTCCTGGATCTAAAGCCTGGCTACCTGACCTGAACCCGACCAAACCCGACTACATGTGTGTCGGCTTCAGGTCGGGTCAGTATTTCTGCGTCCAGCATTTGGGGTCAGGTCGGGCTGGCCTGTACTGTTTCATTTCGCATTGTTTTTGTTTTAATCTACGATTTTTATATTTTATAATATGTTTGGTATTTTCAGGTCAGGTCAGGCAGTTAAAAGAATTAAAGGACTGTGGACCGGGTCGGGTTGGGTTTGGCTGTTGTCGGTCCCGGGTTGGGTTTGGCTGTTGTCGGTCCCGGGTTGGGTTTGGCTGTTGTCGGTCCCGGGTTGGGTTTGGCTGTTGTCGGTCCCGGGTTGGGTTTGGCTGTTGTCGGTCCCGGGTTGGGTTTGGCTGTTGTCGGTCCCGGGTTGGGTTTGGCTGTTGTCGGTCCCGGGTTGGGTTTGGCTGTTGTCGGTCCCGGGTTGGGTTTGGCTGTTGTCGGTCCCGGGTTGGGTTTGGCTGTTGTCGGTCCCGGGTTGGGTTTGGCTGTTGGCTGGTCGGGTTCAGTTTGGCTGTTGTCGGGTCGGGTCCGGGTCGGGTTCAGTTTGGGTGTTGTCGGGCCAGGTTTAGTTTGGCCGTTGTCGGGTCGTGTCCGGGTCGGGTTGGGTTTGGCTGTTGTCTGGTCGGGTTGGGTTTGGTCGTTGTCTGGCCTGGGTTGGGTTTGGCCGTTGTCGGCCCCGGGTGGGGTTTGGCCGTTGTCGGCCCCGGGTGGGGTTTGGCCGTTGTCGGCCCCGGGTGGGGTTTGGCCGTTGTCGGCCCCGGGTGGGGTTGGGCCGTTGTCGGGCCCGGGCCCGGGTCTGGTTTTAATTTTATACCTGAGCCAGGCTTTACCTGGAGCCAATATTTATCCTTCAACCAATACCTGGTCATTTATCACATTACTGTTTGTGGGAGCTTGCTGTGCGTAAATCGGTTGTCGCTTTTCCTACAACAGTGACTATACTTCAAAAAAATATTTCATTTGGCAGTAAAGCACTTTGGGACTTCATGAGGTCATACTGTGTGTGAAATGATTTCTCCTCATTGCCCCTCTAGTTCTTTTGCCAGTTGCTTTAAATCTATGACGTCTGGTTACTGACCCACTTGCCAAAGGAAATAGAGCAAGTAGGGAGAAACTATCAAACCTCATCATTTTCAACACCTCTATTAGGTCTCCCATAAACTTCTCTGCTCTAAGACCAACAACCCCAGCTTCTCCAGTCTCTCCACTTAATTGAAGTCCCTCATCCCTCGTACCATCCTGGTAAATCTCTGCACCCTCTCCAGGGCCTTGATATCCTTCCTAAAGAGCGGTGTCTGGAATTGTACACAATACTCCAGCCAGGGCCTAACCAGAGATTTGTAAAAGTTTAGCATAACTTCCTTGCTTTTGTATTCAGTGCCCCTATTTACAAAGCCAAATATCCCACTGGCTTTATTAACTTGCCCTGCCATCTTCAAAGATTTGTGAAGATGCACCTCCCAGGCCCCTCTGTTCTTGCACCTCTCCACATAGTACTATTTAGATTGTACTGCCAATTAAGTAGTGTATATCTCAAGTTACCAACACAGTCAGATCATGGTGTTTCGATTTAGAATTCAACCACCACTGAGTCCATGATGCTAAAAATAGCCCTTACCACCCCTTCAGGATTGCCTGGGTTTCGAGGGGCAGATTGGAAGGGCTTGGAGACTCCAGATAGCCCATGAATACAGCTGGATAATCCCCCACATGGCCCCCAGTCTTATAGATGATTGAATGAGAACAATGTCACCCAACACAGTTCTGACCAATTGGACTTAGAGCCATGGGGACTCTTGAGACCAACCCAATAATCATTTCGCTTAAGACCCTGCCCCATCACCCTCAATCCAGCAAGAGTGAGGGAATGTGCAATATGCTGAGCTTGAAATTTTTCTTCATACTTTTCACTAGATTAAGCACCAGAATGAGAGGGTTGTCTTCTAATGAGAGGCTGAGTAAATTGGGCCTATACTCTCTGCAGTTTAGAAGAATGAGTCATAGAGAGATACAGCACCGAAACAGGCCCTTCGGCCCAACAAGTCTGTGCTGACCGTCAACCACCCATTTATACTAATCCTACTTTTCCCTCTCACATCCCCTCAATTCTCCTATCATCTGCCTACGCTAGGAGTAATTTTTTTTTTACAATGGCCAATTTACCTATCAACCCACAAGCCTTTGGCGTGTGGGAGGAAACTGGAGCACCCGGAGGAAACCCACACGGTCACAGGGAGAACTTGCAAACTCCACACAGGCGGTACCCAGAACCAAACCCGGGTCGCTGGAGCTGTGAGGGTGCGGTGCTAACCACTGTGCCGCCTTTAGAGATGACGTCATTGCAACATACAAGCTTCTGAAGGAGTAGATACTGAGAGATTGTTCCCTGGCTGGGGAGTTTAGAATACAGGAGGAGAGCACAGTCGGAGGATAATAGGATGATCATTTAGGACTGCAATGAGGGGAAAGAGTTGTGAATCTTTTGAATTTTCTGCCCCAGAGGATTGTGGAAGATCGTTGCATATACTCAAGATGTGACAGGTTTTTGATCTCTCGAGGAATCGAAGGATATGGGAAGCAGGTGGGAAGGTGGAGTTGAGGCCGAGGTTCAGCCACGACCGTATTGAATGGTGGAGTAGGCTCGAGAGGCCGTAAGGTCTGCTCCTATTTTCTTATGTTCTTGCCTCCCCTCATGAGCAGCAGTTCTCAACGCAGATTAGGTGTATTCCTAACGGGGGTCAGCACATGACCTCCTGCCTCCAACTAATCCTGCATCTCCCCCCCCCCCCCCCCCCACCGAAGATTTCACCATTGGTCGACCAACAGTTCCATCATCAAGATAGCCTACAGGCCCACAGCAAAGCAAAGTGACTTGTCATTTCCAGAGTGGATGATTTTTCACTGTCAAAAAGCCTTGCTTCCCACCTCAATTTTTTAATAACCATATTTTAGGAAGGATGTGAAGGCTTTAGAGATGGTGCAGAAAAGATTTATGAGGATGGTTCTGAGGATGAGAGACTTCAGTTACGAGAATAGATTGGGGAAGCTGGGGGCTGTTTTTAGAGAAGAGAAGGTTGAGAGGAGATTTGTTAGATGTGTTCCAAATTTATGATGCATCTGGACAGAGTAGAAAGAGAAAAGCTGTTCCCAATGGCGGAAGAGTCGAGAGCCAGAGGACACCGATTTAAGATGAATGGCAAAACAACCAACAGCGACATGAGGAAAAACTTACAAAGTGAGTGGTTAGGATCTGGAATGCACTGCCTGAGTGTGGTGGAGGCTGATACAATTGCGGCTTTCAAAGGGGAATTGGATAATTACCTGAAGGGAAAAGATTTTCAGGGCTACAGGGAAAGGGCGGTGTAATGGGACTTGCTGAATTGCTCCTGCAGAGAGCTAGCAGGGACTCGATGGGACAAATGGCCTCCTTCTGTGTTGTAACCATTCTATGATTCTATAACTAATCATGAAAAGTGTTCAAGAAATTTTTTTAAAGACAATTTTTTTTTAAACCGTCATTATTATTTCTGTCCCTGGGTGTTGCTCATTGCAGTGTGCTGGAGTTTGATCTTTAATCTAGAGCAATCCTAGAGGGTTGGCAACCCTGACTTGTGAAGCTATCAACTCCCATTGCTGTCCGGATGCTACACGAACTGGGTTCCCTCCCAATACTTTACCAATGTTTGCTCAGTGAGTTCTGACAAGATATTCTAGTGCAGAGTGAAGCAGCGAATAGTTGAACACATCCTTTCAGGCAACATATAACCCCATGGGAACGAGGGCCATAGCCCAGGATCTGGTGCTAAGGTCAACAGTAGTGTCTCCATTGCAACCCGAGCTCAGATCCACGATGGCTTGACTGAATCAGTCACCTTCGTTATTGAAACAGTGAAACCACTTGAGAGAGCTTCTTTATTTATGTGCTTTACTGAAGTTTTAAGTGTAAAGTCAACTTGCTCTGACTGTTTTAAATAATATTTTATTTTATATTATAACCATACAACAAAACTGGGTAGCCAAGCATCTTACTGTAAAAAAAAAACTCAATACCATTCATTCAGTAATATGACCTGTTATTTTTGAATTTTTGTCCATTGCACAAGAATTCTGCATGTTACTCTCCTTGAAAGCATGCCAGACCATCATTTCTCGCAGTGCTGCCTACACTGCGCACTATATTAACATCGAGGATGAGGCAAAGGCTGCAGTGAGGTGCGTGACAGTGACACGACGCAGGTACGGTGACATCTTGTGTGAGGACAAATCTCGACCAGTTCATCAACTCCCTCTGAGACCTATCATAACTTCGACCCACCTTCCCGTCTGTGTGACTTTTCTTTTGCGTGAATTTTTTTGGCCCATTCAGATGAGGGATATTAATGTTAGCGGGCGGAACTCACTCAGGTAGCCAGTGCCAGATACAGTACAGGTTAGGTACAGAGTAAAGCTCCCTCTACACTGTCCCCATCAAACACTCCCCAGGACAGGTTCAGCACGGGGTTAGATACAGAGTAAAGCTCCCTCTACACTGTCCCCATCAAACACTCCCAGGGCAGGTACAGCACGGGGTTAGATACAGAGTAAAGCTCCCTCTACACTGTCCCCATCAAACACTCACAGGGCAGGTACAGCATGGGGCTAGATACAAAGTAAAGCTCACTCTACACTGTCCCCATCAAACACTCACAAGGCAGGTACAGCACAGATTAGATACAGAGTAAAGCTCCCTCTACACTGTCCCCATCAAACATGATAGAAGGGAGGAGGGGATGTGTCACTGAGCCTCCTGTTTGAGGGATTCTGCACCATAAAGGCAGCTTTCATTCCTGTATGACGTACAAGCAAAAGAGCAACGCTTGTTTGTTTTGGTTTGCTTTTTCTGGTGTGATTTAGCCTGAGACCCCACCTGACCCAGCCCTTCCCCTCCCACAAAACCCACCCACCCCCTCCCTCCCCTTACATTGACCATCTTAACATCAGACAAGCCACTCTGCAAGAATGTAATAAAGACGAGAGACAGACAGTGTTGGCAGTCCCGGATTGTGTTTGCTTGCCTAACCCCCCCCACCACACCCCCCACCCCCCCCCCCCACCCCCCAACCTCCTCCCCGCTATTCGGTACCACATCGAGAAGCTCCAGGACTTCAGCTGTGACCTTCTGGTCCCGTCGCGGTATCACAATAGTCTTTTTTTTCTGCTTCTGAACATATATTTCTATCCGGGGTCCGGGGGGAACTTGCCAGATCGGACGATGTGTTTCCTTTTATTTTTGTGGTTGTTTCAAGCAATTATTATTGTACAAATAAGTCAGCGTCCTTTGTCGATTTTGCTGATTTGCTTTGTTGCTGATGTGCGTGTGTTTTTATTTTAATATATATAATATATTCTGTCTCGGCTGGGGGAGGGGGGGGCTTCGATCGGAGCTACAGGCACCGGGTGCAGCCACACTTGACGCTTTTCTCTACCTCCTCAGTGAAGGATGAGCCATCGCTGCACTCAAAGGTGTACATCCGTCGTTTGACTTTCAACTCAATGCAGCAACCCCGACCCGGGCACGACCCCTGGCACTCCACCCAGGAGACCCGTCGGGAGCTCTGGCAGATGGTGTAGCCCCTCTGTAACTGGTAATAATCCCGCACGGGCACCCCTCGACACTCTGCTTCTGCAAAGGTGCGTTGGAAGAAGGGAAGGGAAGGGGAAGGGAAGGGGGGGGTCACAGGGTGGGGAGAGACAAGAGAAAATCAATCAGAACCGGCTGGAGGCTGCTCCGCATTCATGCCCAGAGATGCCCGCCCCCTCAGGGCGCAGGTTACACAACTTCAAAGATCGAGGGGGGTGATTCTGGGCGTAAACGTGACTGCAGCGCGCCCAGGTCTCCTCAATGTGTCATCTTTGTCCATCAAGCCCTCGCTCACCCACCCACGACTGGTAAAATCTCCACCCACACACTCGTCTCCCTCCCATCTCCAGCACGAGTCTCCTCCCATCGCACTTGTTCAGGGCGGGTGGGGGTTTGAGGGGTGCAGTGTCTCAATGTCACAGCCAGATTCTCGGGGGGGGGAAACAATCAAACTAATTGTTTTCTTGCTCTTTCAACTGCAACTTTTTTTTAAGCAACTTTACCTTTTTTTTTGATCCGTACTGAAATCTGCTGTCTATTATCTGTTTCTTTTAATGGATTTTAGTCACAATATAAATTGAAAATCTCCAAGGCCAGATTCATGCAGTGTCTGATTTGCTCAGTTGATGATGAAACGAGCTGAAACTAGAATAAATTTACTGTTGAAAGTCTGGAGTTTCCTTGGACCCCGTTTTTCTTTTACACTGATTATCTCTGTGACCTCCTCTAGCCCCACAACCCTCCGAGGTCTCTGTGACCTCCTCTAGCCCCACAACCCTCCGAGGTCTCTGTGACCTCCTCTAGCCCCACAACCCTCCGAGGTCTCTGTGACCTCCTCTAGCCCCACAACCCTCCGAGGTCTCTGTGACCTCCTCTAGCCCCACAACCCTCCGAGGTCTCTGTGACCTCCTCTAGCCCCACAACGCTCCGAGATCTCTTCACTCCTCCAATTCTGGCCTCTTTACGCATCCCTGATTTCAGTTGGTGAACGACATGAGGCCATGTTTTCATCTGCCTGGATCCTAAGCTTTGGAATTCTCTCCCTAAAACTCTCCACCTCTCTCTCCTCCTTTAAAAATGCTCCTTAAAATCGATCTCTTTGCCAAGCTTTTGGTCACATGCCCCAATATTTCCTTATGTGGCTCAGTGTCAATTGATAATTACTCTTGTGAAGCACCTTGGGACACTTACTGCATTAAAGGCACTACATCAATTCAAGTTGTTGTTGATTTTCACCCAGGCGTGTTTTAATTGAGGTCGGGAGAAAATTGGGATGTTTCTCGACATCGAGAAAGTGATCGCAGCTTCCTTCATCATTCTGGGTTTAACTTCCAAGTCGTGCACACGGAGGTCACGTCAGGATGTGGGTTTAAAAATTACATTGACTGCTTATTCTGAAAATTATTTTTCCTAGAAGTTTCTCCTCTCCCATGTCTCGCAGACACCTTCACTGAGAAGCCCTCGTTTACATGTCAGTCCACAGAGTGAGTGTCGGTGGGCAATTCGACATTGGAAGATGTTACAGCTCGGCCTGAACTTGCCCTCAAACATCATCTGCATTCCAGGAGTGTCCAGGTCCAGAGGGAAGCAGGGAATCACTGGGTCATGTAGCAGGAAGCTGGCTTGTTTTGCTTTTGGCCCTACCCTACACACCCACCCTTCTTCTGTCTGTAATAGTTCATTCCCGCAGCATATAGTGCATTCAACCACTGAGCCATTGGGTCACTCCTCAAGAGTGTGCCTCACTCTACATCGCCTGCACCATGTGCTTGGGTTTCCCTTACATACCAGGGTATGTGAATATTGACTAGACGTTGTCCTCTCCGACATCTGCTGCTTCTCTTTAGCTTAGAGTTGCCCCTGTCGTTGGGTGTATTTCCGCAGAGGTTTTGATCACGTGAAATCCTGACTCTAAACCCACCCCACACAACTTCCTAGAAATTGGTGCACTGACATGGTCATCTTTTGCAGGCACAACCAACTGGAAAGCCAACAGACTCTTTGTTACTCAATTGGATGATTCTTTTTCCCATCTCCAATATTATCATAACTAGTCGAGATTTTTTAAAACTTTATTCACAGAATGTGTGAGTCACTGGCAAGTCCAGAATTTATTGCCCACTCCTATTTGCCCTTGAGCTGAGTGGCATGCCAAGCCATTTCAGAGGGCTAAAGGATATTAGTGAACCAGATGGGTTTTTACAACAATTGGCAATGGTTTCATGGTCATCATTAGACTAATTTTATTAATTGAATTCAAATTTCACCATCTGCCGTTGTGGGATTTGAACACATATCCCCAGAGCAGTACCTGGGCCTCTAGATTACTAGTCCAGTGACAATACCACTACATCACCACCTTATTATCCCTTGAGAAGGTGATAGTGAGACACCTTCTTGAGTTGCTGTAATCCACATGCTATAGGTACACCCACAGAGCTGTTAGCAAGGGAGTTCAGGATTTTAACCCAGTGACAAAGAGGGAACAGCGATATCGTTCCAAGTCAGGATGGTGTGTAAGGGATAAAGAAAATGAAGAAAACCTGTCCTGGGAGTGTTTGATGGGGCAGTGTAGAGGGAGCTTTATTCTGTATCTAACCCCATTTTTTTTTTAGATTTTAATTATTTTTATTGTGAATCTGTACTCCAAAATGCAAAGACTGCAGCTTAGAACTGGATGACTTGGCCCTTCCTCTTCTTGTCTCCTCCCAGCTCAAAGTGCTTGCACCTTTTGATGGCCAGCATTCTCTTTGATCGACAGTTAGGGTCTACACACTCCAGTCTCAGCACAATCTTCTTAGTAGTCTTAGCCTTTTTTCAAAATAGTGCTGTACCTGTCCTGGGAGTGTTTGATGGGATAGTGTAGAGGCAGCTTTACTCTATCTAACCCCGTGCTATGTTTTATCATGAAGCTTTTAATGACTGTATAGTTAATGAATTTGCAACGAATTTGGCCTAACCATCACCCTCAAGAAAACGAACATCATGGGACAGGACGTCAGAAATGCTCCATCCATCAATATCGCCGACCACGCTCTGGAAGTGGTTCAAGAGTTCACCTACCAAGGCTCAACTATCACCAGTAACCTGTCTCTCGATGCAGAAATCAACAAGCACATGGGAAAGGCGTCTGCCACTATGTCCACACTGGCCAAGAGAGTGTGGGAAAATGGCGCACTGACACGGAACACAAAAGTCCGAGTGTATCAAGCCTGTGGCTTCAGTACCTTGCTCTATGGCAGCGAGGCCTGGACAACGTATGTCAGCCAAGAGCGACGTCTCAACTCATTCCATCTTTGCTGCCTCTGGAGAATCCTTGGCATCAGGTGGCAGGACCGTATCTCCAATGCAGAAGTCCTTGAGGGGGCCAACATCCCCAGCTTATACACACTGGGATGATTGTAGGGTTAGTATAAATGGGTGGTTATTGGTCGGCACAGACTCGGTGGGCCGAAGGGCCTGTCTCAGTGCTGTATCTCTAAATAAATAAATAAATAAATAATACTACTGAGTCAGCGGCGTTTGAGATAGCTGGGCCATGTGAGCCGCATGGAAGATGGCAGGATCCCCAAGGACACATTGTACAGCGAGCTCGCCACTGGTATCAGACCCACCGGCTGTCCATGTCTCTGCTTTAAAGACGTCTGCAAACGCAACATGAAGTACTGTGACATTGATCACAAGTCGTGGGAGTCAGTTGCCAGTGATCGCCAGAGCTGGCGGACAGCCATAAAGACGGGGCTAAAGTGTGGTGAGTCGAAGAGACTTAGCAGTTGGCAGGAAAAAAGACAGGCGCAAGGGGAGAGCCAACTGTGTAACAGCCCCGACAACCAATTTTATCTGCAGCACCTGTGGAAGAGTCAGTCACTCTAGAATTGGCCTTTATAGCCACTCCAGGCGCTGCTCCACAAACCACTGACCACCTCCAGGCGCGTATCCATTGTCTCTCGAGACAAGGAGGCCAAAGAAGAAGAAGATATTTAATGAACATGAAAAACTTACACAATTAAAGAAACTACTCACATTCGCTCTAAAAATCACAAAGGAACAATTGGGTGAATGATTGTGACCTACTGAAGGATCATTACAGCCAAACAAAACACAGATTTTCATCTCACCAGTCTGAGCTGTATTTAAACCCAGGTCACACATGTCAGTATTTTACTCACAATGTCACCCAGTCTGGCAATTTATATTTTGATATATTTCCCCTTGTCCTCACCACTCTATCCCCACCTAAAAGGTTTTGCTCCCTTGGTCTAGGTTGGGGAGAAGGCCATTCAGCCCTTCGTCTGTTCCGCCAATGAGTGATCTGTATCTCGATTCCATGTTACTGCCATTGTTCCCGATCTGTTAATACCCTTGAAATCTATCAATCTCAGTCCAGGTGACCCCCCCCCCCACCCAGCGGCCTCAGAATTCCAGATTTACACCACCTTCTCTGTGAAGATGTGCTTCCCGGTTTCATTCATGAACAGCCATGCTCCGATTTTGTGATCCTAATTCTGGCAGTTTATCATTGCCAGCATCTGCTCCTCCCTGAACCTGGAATGCTTTTGTACAATTGTGATGCTGCCGTGCTGTTAACCCAAACAATCAGGGTAAGTTATCTTTTTTAATTTAAAAAAAAACGATTAAAATGAACCAATAGTTCGATTAAGGCAATTTCCATTCTGGCTGAGCTAGTTCACTATTGAAAGGTTCTTATAAAGTGTGATGCAGAAACAAATACATTACAGTAATAAAGCTAGTATTGGATTATTAGATTTGGACTTGTTTTAATTATTCAATATAAGATGATCACCAATAAATTCAAGAGGGAATTCAGGAGAAACTTCTTTATCCAGAAGGTGGTGAGAATGTGGAACTCACTACAACATGGAGTGGTTGAGGTGAATAGCATCAATACATTTAAGAGGAAGCTCGATAAACACGAGAGGGGAAAGGAACAGGAGGCTATGTTGATCGTGTGAGATGAAGAGGGGTGGGAGGAGGCTCGTGTGGAGCAGAAAAACCAGCATTGGTTGTGCCAACTGGCCTGTTTCTGTGCTGCAGACTCAGTGTGATTCGATGAACATAAGAATGAAAAAATATAAAAAATCTCCTTTACTTCTCTGTCACATTTATTATTTTTTTAACCTTTTACTATTTATTAAAAATTGTGTTCCAGCTTTAATTTATTTATTGGTCAAGGTTATGTAACTTTCTAACCTGGTTTTCTCTGCCTGCTCCACTCTTGCTTTTTAGAACTGACAGCATTTTAAATACATCCCATCAGGCTATTTCTATAGAAAGAACTTACATTTATATAGCGCCTTACGTAACAATCAGGATGTTCCAAAGCCCTTCACAACCAGGAAGGTACTTTCTGAAGTGTAGTCACTGTTGTAATGTAGGAAAGGCAACTGCCAATTTGCATGCACAGCAAGCTCCCACAATAAAATAACCAACCAGTGCATGTTCTTAAACTATTTGTTGAGGGATATCTATTGGTTAGGACACAGGAGCGAATTCCCCTGCTCCTCTTCAAAGCAGTGGAGCAGGGCGTGTTACGTCCACCTGCAATGTCAGACAGGGTCTGAGTTTAACATCTCATCTGAAAGATGGCACCTCTGACAGTGCAGCACTCCCTCAGCAGGGAGCAGGACTTGAACTCATGGCCTCCTGACTCGAAGGCAAGAGTGCTTCTCACTGAAAGGAGGCTGACCCATTAAACAGTTTCCGTTTGGGGCAGTTTCACTGGTTTGCTTTGGCTTGAAGTTTCTGCTGAAATTTATTTGCATTATCGCAAACGTAAAACGTCCCATGAACCAGAGCAATAACAGAATGCAACGTCAATTTATTTTAAAATTTCCATTGAAATGTATTCCTTGATGTATTTGAGAGTGGTAACCTAGTGCAGTTTCATTAATCCAGCTGACAATTCCCCAAACAATTCAATCTGGTTTGGACAATACTGCCCAGAATGCACTGATATATCTAACAATAAACAAGCACGAACCTAGATCCCATCAACCCCCCTGTGACCATCTCCCCGCACCCCATCCCACCTAGCTTGTCACGAGTCCCGAGCTGAGCCCGTACCTTGGTTGCAAAGATCACCGGTGTAACCATTCTCACACTGACACGTGGCCTGGCCGAGCTCAGAGATCTGACACTGGCCATGCTCGCACTGCAGCCTCTTGCAAGGGTTAAACAGCTCCTCTTGCTGGTTGCAGAGTGCTCCCCTGTGTCCCTCGTTGCACTCACAGCGGTAAGTCACCAGGTCCAGTGCCACACAGCTCCCATGCACGCACCTGTAGCACAGAACGACAGTGTAGAAAGGGAGCTTTACTCTATCTAACCCGATTTTTTTTTTTCCTTTAAAAGTTGGCCTTTATACCCCAGGCCCCTTTTATATACATTTTATAAAATAACTTTATTAAAACAGTTAAATAAAACAAAACCCAAATTAAAATGCCATTCTCTGCATCAATGATGCACTCAAGCCCCTGCGGTGCCCACCGGTTGCGGAAGGCCGCAAGCCTATCAGCGGACACCGCATGCTCCGTCTCCAGAGACAACTGGGTGTGAACGTAACCACAGAAGGGGGGTAGGCAATCAGGGAGGACGGACCCCACCCGACGGCCCGCAGCTTGGACCTGTGAATTGCCACCTTGGCCAGGCCCAGGAGCAGACCGACAAGGAGATCCTCCTCCCGGCCCACACCCCTCTGCACCAGGTGCCCAAAGATCAGGAGCGTGGAGCTGAAGTGCAGCCAAAACCTGACGAGCAGCCCCGTTAAATATGCAAACAGGGGCTGCAACCTCACACACTCCATATAGACGTGGAACACGGACTCGTCCAGGCCGCAGAAATTACAGGCAGCCTGGGAGTCCGTGAACCTGCTTAAAAGTTTATTGCACGGGACTGCCCTGTGCAGCACCCTCCACCCCCACGTCCCCGATGTAAAGGGGGAGGACTCCTGTGTAGAGAGAGATCTCCACCGGGGTTTCCCCTCGCCGCCAGATGGCAACGCGGTCCACCAAGGGCATGTCCAGCCGGCTGACGAGGAAGTGGAGGGTGTGCGGGAGTAGGCTGTACAGGAAACATCTCCGCGCCATGTGGAGTGGCAAAGAGGGCATTTCCGAGAGGCTGCTCGGGTTGTGCGGGACAGGCTCCCGAGGAGGGTTTCAGGGCCTGGGTCTGATGAGCAGTTCCAGCTGAGCGGGGGTCAGCTCGGCCGGGAGCGTTCCGCATTCCCGAGCCCCCTTGTCACCTGCAGTGAGGGGCATCCCGGGGGCTTCGGCTACTCCTCCACCCGTCGGTCCGTCACCGGAGCCAGCTACCCAGACAGCCGAGGCGCTCTCTGCCACCAGTGAGTAGAGCACCCTGACTGGCGGCGACCATGTTCCAGACTCGGAATAGATCCAGATAAAAGACAGGCAATTCCCTCAGAGAGACGCGGCTACCGTTCTCCGCCGGGAGCTGCGTGTCATCTTGAAGGCAGTGCTCCTGGTGGAAAAAATAGATCGCCAGCACACACCATCGGGGAGGACGCTCGACGTACAGGTATCACTGCAGGGTCCGAAGGCGGAGAGTCGCAGCCTGGGTGCGGACGCACACCAGCGACTGGCCGCCCTCCTCAATTGGGAGACTCAGGACCGCAGCAGAGACCCAGTGTTTCCTCTTGCCCCAGAAGAAATGGACAAGCTTCTTCTGGAATAAAAGCAAAATACTGCGGATGCTGGAAATCTGAAACAAAAACAAGAAATGCTGGATTCACTCAGCAGGTCTGGCAGCATCTGTGGAAAGAGAAGCAGAGTTAACGTTTCGGGTCAGTGACCCTTCTTCGGAACTTAATGTTCGGATTTTTATGTTAATTTCCTCCCTCTCCAAACTCCATTCAACAAACACTGTCTAATACCTGGCCCCCAGTGAATAGAGACAGTTTGACAGGCTGATCGACCTTGGGGTGAATCGTAGCAGACCCTGACTCTTCCCATTTTAAGGTGGCAGAAATCAGGATGTGAGCCCCAGGGTAGACTTACCCTCTCCCTGTCCCAGTGTCACTGAGGTCAATTGTATCAGCTCCACTTAATGCACAGACTAGCCTTCGAACCTGGTCTCTTCTGCTCTGTAAGCTTCAGTATCACACAGGATGGTGCTATTAGCTGCTGAGCAATGTTGGGGGGAGGGCTAGCAGGAGCTGCAGGGGTTCATTCTGAATTTGGCTTCACATAATCTTCATCTCTGGATGCTCATGGAAACAAGCACTGACACCTGGTGGCCAAGGCAGTAATTTCAACCACTCAGTCAGCAACGTCCAGACCTGCAACCAACTACTTCAATTACACTTTCTCATATTTGATAATATATATACAAAATAAAGCCTTTCACATCCTCAGGACAGTCCCACAATACTGCACAGCCAGTGAAGCACTTTTTGAACTGTAGTTAATGTTGTAGGAACTGCAGCAGCCAGATTGCGCACAGCAAGCTCCCACAAACAGCAAAGTGATAATGAGCAGATCATCCGTTTTCTGTGATGTCGATTGGTGGATAAATATTGGCCAAGACACCGGGCAAAACTCCCCTGCTCTTCTTCAGAATAGTGGCTGTGGGATCTTTTAGATCCACCTGAGAGGGCAGACAGGGCCTTGGTTTAACATCTGATGTTATCTGTGACAGTGCAGCACTCCCTCAGTATTACACTGAGAGGGCCAATCTCGATTTTTGAACTCAATGCATTTCTGGAATGCGCTGCCTGAAAGGCTGATGGAAGCAGATTCAATAGTAACATTGAAAAGGGAATCGGATAAATCCTTGAAAAGGAGAAAATTTGCAGAGCTTTGGGGAAAAGAGGGACTAAGTGGACAGACAGCTTTCGAATCACATGTGGAGATATTAGGGCAGATGACCAAAAGTTCGGTCAAAGAAGGAGCATCTTAAAAGGAGAGAGAGGTGGAGACGTTTAGAGAGGGAATTCAAGACCTTATAGTCTTCACAGCTCCAGGCATGGCCACCAATGGTGGAGTGATTAAAAATCGGGGATGGCCAGAATTGAAGGAGCTCTGGGATCTCGGAAAGTTCTGGGGCTGAAGAAGGTGACAGAGATAGGTGTGGGGTGGGGCGGGATGAGGCCATGGAGGATTTGAGAACGAGGCTGAGTGTTTTAAAATGGAGGCATTGCTTAACTGTGGGCCAGTGTAGGTCAGTGAGCACAGGGGGATGTACGAACAGGACTTGATGCGAGTTAGGATGCAGGTCGTATTTTAGGACTTACTTGTGTCCCAGGCACGGATCACTGACGGGCTGGTCACAGCGAGGTCCCACCCAGCCAGACTCACAGTGGCAGACGGGGTCAGAGTCGATGTGAAGTTGGCAGATACCGTGGAGACAGACAATCTTCCTGCAGGGCTCACAGCCTGGTACCACGCCTGCCTTCATCTGAGTCTTGGTAAAATCCTGGAGCTCGTTATTGATGTACAGATTCTGGATACACCCGTGGAAGCTGGATCCATTCTGGATCTGCCAGAGCCGGAAAGCTGCGGAATTCTCGTCAACAGGCATCCCTGGGCACAGGGAACAGAGGGGACGGAAACACAACTGTTAAGAACAGGCACATTGCGAGCTGCTTCACAGGAGATTTAATCTGGACTCAACCAACTCAGTGAAACATATAAAATGTTGAGCGATCTTGATAAGGTCTGTTTTCCCCTGGCTGGAGAGTCTGGAACACAGGGTCACAGTCTCAGGGAGAAGCAGTTGGCCATGGAGGACTGAGATGAGGAGAAATTTCTTCACTCAGAGGGTTGTGAATCTTTGGAATTCTCGACCCCAGAGAGCTGTGAATTCTCAAGACATTCAGTATATTCAAGACTGAGATCGATAGATTTTTGGACCCTAAGGAAATTGAGGGATATGGGGAGTGGGCAGGAAAATGGAGTTGAGGTCAAGGATCAGCCATGATCTTACTGAATGGTGAATCAGATTGCAATGGTCTACTCCAGCCCCCGTTTCCTCCGTTATGAGCAGGGTTGGCCCCCCGCAAGGTGAAACTTGTCCCACTTCGCGCTACCGCCTATATTTTTTTTTATAAGGCCCGAGGGACATGTGAACAGGAGGAGGCCATTCAGCCATCAAGCCTGTTCCACCATTCAATGAGGTCACAGCCGATCTGTATCCCACCGTATTCCGTCCCGCCCCCGTGCTTCTGCTATCGGATGCCCGACACGTCCATCATTGTGATGCCTCGCCACCCTGCACCAATCAAATGAAGGCCAACCATTCAAGAATGCAGCCCACCACCACCCTCTGAAGGGGCAAGGAAGGGTGGGCAATAAATACTGAGCTTTCCAGCGACGTTCACATCCCACAAATGAATTAAATGAAAGAAGCCTCAGACTGGTCGGCACAGGTAGATTTTAAAGGGGTGACGAGGGATCTCAACGACAGGAATTCCAGGTGTGTTCGGGGGATCAGGTGTGAGGCAGCTTGGCTTGGCTTGGCTGCTTTCATCTTACCTCCGATGTAAAGTGGTGTTTCACGGTTGAGCGTAGATTGTTTGACGGAGCTCTCCATGCTCTTGGGGGTCCCACCATCGATGGAGAGATTCACCATCTGGTCCAAGGTCACAATCTCCACTGTGTGGAACTGTCCATCATTGATCGTCTCCAGGCTGTAGGATGCAGGATACACAGAAAGAACATTGTTGGCTGACCTTTCCCCTTCTCCTTCTCCGCATGCGAACTGACCAGTGGGTCAATAACCAGAGGCCATAGATTTAAAATCATTGGCAAATCAAGGTGTTAGCCATGTCCCAGTGGGTAGCACTCTCATCTCTGAGTTAGAAAATTGTGGCTTTAAATCCTACTCCAGAGTTTGAGCACAAAAATCCAAGCTGACGCTCCCAGTGCAGTACTGAGGGAGTGCCGCATTGTCGGAGGTGCCGTCATTTGGATGAGACTAAACCAAGGCCCCTCTCAGCTGCATATAAAAGATCCCACGGCACTCTTTCAAAGAACAGCAGGGAAGTTCTCCCGGGTGCCCTGGTCAATCAATCAACATGAGTAAAACCAGATTATCTGGTCATTATCACATTGCTGTTTGTGGGATCTTGCTGCGCGCAAATTGGCTGCTGCGTTTCCTACATTACAACAGTGGCTACACTTCAAAAGCACTTCATTGGCTGTAAAGTGCTTTGAGAGGTATGGTAGTTATGAAAGGTGCTATATAAATGCAAGTCTCTCTTTCTTTAAAAGATCCAGAGGAGATGTGAAGACATTTGTTCATTCAGAGATTTCGGGATCCGGCACACTCCACCTGAAAAGGTGGCGGAAGCTGATTCCATAAATAGTAGTAAAAGGGAGTGGGACAGGTACTTGAGGATGAGGAAGTTACCGGGTTATGGACAGAAAGCAGGGATGCGGGACTCAGCACAACTGCCCTTTCAAAGAACTAGCACAGACACAATAGACTGAATGGCCTCATTCTGTGCTGTACGATTCTATGACTCTAACTGCTTGTGACCGATACGACCTTGGGCAGTGATCCCTCTAGACTTTCTTTCTTGTGCATGACTTCACAGCTTAAAGGGAACAGTGACCTTGGGAGGATGTCAAGGCCTTGGAGAGGGTGCGGGGGAGGTTTACAGAATGGTACCAGTGAGGAGTGACTTCACTTAATGTGGAGAGAGTGGAGAAACTGGGATTGTTCATTTTAGAGCAGAGAAGGTTAATGGGAGACCACAATACAGATATTCAAATGATGAGGGATGTTCATAGAGCAAGCAGGCGCAAACTGTTTCCTCTGGCAGAAAGGTCGATAACCAGAGGACACAGATTTAAAATAATCAGCAAAAGAATGGGAGTGGAAAATGAGGAAAAATGTCTCCACCCCGAGTGTTGTTGAAATCAGGAATACTCTACCTGAAGGGGTGCTGGGGATCAGATTTCACAGCACCTGTCAAAGGTCAACTGGATTCCCATTCTTCAAATAATCCAGGTTTTACGCCCACCTGAGAGGGCAAACGGGGCCTTGGTTTAACGTCTCATCTGAAAGGAGGCACCTGTGACAGTGCAGCACTCCCTCAGTACTGGCACTAGGAGTGCCAAACTACATTTAGAACTCTTGCAGCAACTTGCCACCCACCATTTTTAATGGAGATAGGACATGACATGAGGAATAGATGAACACATCAGCTTCCTCCCAAAAGGCTCAGTTGGCAAAGGCAACACCCAGTGAGGAACCGTGACGTCTCCTATGACCTGCTAGCATTCACTGCCTGGGCTCACCTGTGCAGAATGGATGTTTGGACAAGATGCCAAGATTTGGAATGGGAAGCCAGCAAGGGGGGAGGAGGAGGAGGGGCAGGAGAGAAATTGGTGGAGAAGACAGGAGCCGACTGAATTACCCCCATCGAGGAGGGAGTATCCCAAACTCTCTCGGCCCCACTTTTCATTACCTGTAGATGGCGGAGCTTGGGTAACTGTCTGGATCATAGCTGACTCGCACATGACCCTGGTAAAGTTCGACTGCGATGTGGTCATTGTCTCCGTTGTAGAGAAGGATCCCATTATCTTCTGCAGTGGAGACCTGAGGAAACAAAAGTCCCCCACTTGTTATTAACAATCTTGTGTAGGGCATGCACTTCCTGTTGTCACAATTTTAGTCACGCTTTTCTATCAACATGAGAAATAGGAGCCATAGTAGGCCATTCATTGTTGGCCTTTATTGCAAGGGGGATGAGTATAAAAGTAGGGAAGTCTTGCTACAACCGTACAGGGCATTGGTGAGACCACAGCTAAAGTACTGCGGACAGTTTTGGTCTCCTTATTTAAGGAGGAACATAATTGCATTGGAGTCAGTTCAGAGAAAGTTCGCTAGGCTGATTCCTGGGATGAGGGGTTTGTCTTATGAGGAAAGGTTGAGCAGGTTGGACCTATATTCATTGGAGTTTAGAAGATTGAGAGGTGATTTTATTAAAATGTATAATATTCTGAGGGGGCTTGTCAGGGTAGATGCTAAGAGGATGTTTCCCCTCGTTGGGAAATCTAGGACTAGGACACAGTTTCAAATTAAGGGGTCTCCCATTTATGACAGATGAGGAGGAATTTCTTCTCTGAGGGTTGTTAGTGTTTGGAATTCTCTTCACCAGTGAGCAGTGGAGGCTGGGTCATTGAATATATTCAAGTCTGAGACAGATTTTTGATTGACGATGGGGGTCAAGGGTTATGGGGGCAGGCAGGAAAGTGGAATTAAGGCCACAATCAGATCAGCCATGATCTTATTGAATGGCGAAGCAGGCTCGAGGGGCTGAATGGCCTATTCCTGCTCCGATTTCTTATGTTTTTATTTTCAAACCTGCTCTGCCATTCATGGCTGATCTTCTATATCAACTCCATCTTCCTGCACTATCCCTATATCCCTTAATTCCCTTAGTATCTAAAAATCTCTCCACCTCAGCCTTCAATATACACAGCTCTCTGGGGTAGAGAATTCCAAAGGTTCACAAACCCCCTGAGTAAGAAGTTTCTCCCCGCTCAATCAAGGGCGGCACAGTGGCGCAGTAGACCACCGCAGCCTCACAGCTCCAGCGACCCGGGTTCAATTCTGGGTACTGCCTGTGTGGAGTTTGCAAGTTCTCCCTGTGTCTGCGTGGGTTTCCTCCGGGTGCTCCGGTTTCCTCCCACATGCCAAAGACTTGCGGGTTGATAGGTAAATTGGCTATTATAAATTGTCCCTAGTATAGGTAGATGGTAGGGAAATATAGACAGGTGGGGATGTGGTAGGGAATATGGGATTAGTGTAGGATTAGCATAAATGGGTGACCGATGGTCGGCACAGACTCGGTGGGCCGAAGGGCCTGTTTCAGTGCTGTATCTCTAAATAAATAAATGGACGAGTCCTTCTCCTGAGACTGTGCCCCCATGTCCTAGATTCCCCAGCCAGGGGAAACAGCCTCTCAGTGCCTATCGTTTCAGGCCCTCCAGGAATTTACACATTTCAATGAGATCGCTTCTCACTCTCCTCTTCACATTTACCTGCAGCGAGATGTTAGCGCGAGGCCAGTTCTTGAGCTCGGTGAACTGGAGGTAGGAGTCCCGATCCACAAAGTTGACGCTGACCAGCTTGTCACACCGTGCCCCTCCGAAGCCGGGCAGACACTGGCACAGAGTGCGGGCTCCAATGTTCACACACTGCCCGCCATTGAGGCAATCCTGCATTTGGCACTGGACAGGAGCTGGGGAGGCCTGGGAGGGGAGCTCACAGAAACGGCCACTGGAGGGAGACAGAGAGACACAGACAGAAATAGAGGGCACAGTACAGATAGGAGCTGATAAAGAACACAACATCGTCACAAACTACCCTTGCATTTGCTCAAATACTGCAATTTCCCTTCCGTTTGCTGGGATATCATCCCACAGACCCTCTCATAACTCACCCAAGTGTTCCTTTGTCACGTGTGAGCCTTAACATTGGCCGTTGATTGAGTTGCTCCTCCCTATCTCTAAACCTGAGCTTTGCTGCTCCATATCCTAACTCACATCAAGTCATTTTCATCCATCACCCTCTGCTCACTGACCTCCATTGGCTCCCAGTCAAAGAACGCCTCGATTTTTAAATTCTCATCCTCATGTTCAAATCCCTCCAGCCCCTACAACCCTCCCTATCTCTGTAACCTCCTCCAGCCCCTACAACCCTCCCTATCTCTGTAACCTCCTCCAGCCCCTACAACCCTCCCTATCTCTGTAACCTCCTCCAGCCCCTACAACCCTCCCTATCTCTGTAACCTCCTCCAGCCCCTACAACCCTCCCTATCTCTGTAACCTCCTCCAGCCCTACAACCTTCCAACATCTCAGTGCTCCTCCAAATCTGGCCTCTAGTGCATCCCCAATTTTAATCACTCCACTATTGGTGGCCGTGCCTCCAGCTGCCTGGGCCCTAAGCTCACAGAGTCAGAGATACAGCACGGAAACAGGCCCTTCGGCCCAACGAGTCTGTGCCGACCATCAACCACCCATTTATACTAATCCTACATTAATCCCGTTTCTCTCTCACATCCCCACCTTCCCTCAATTCTCCTACCACCTACCTACACTAGGGGCAATTTGTAATGGCCAATTTACCCATCAACCTGCAAGTCTTTGGCTGTGGGAGGAAACTGGAGCACCCGGAGAAAACCCGCGCAGACACAGGGAGAACTTGCAAACTCCGCACAGGCAGTACCCAGAATCGAACCCGGGTCGCTGGAGCTGTGAGGCTGCGGTGCTGACCACTGTAATTCTCTCTGAAAACCTCTCCGCTTCTCTCTCCTCCTTTAAGATACTCCTTAAAACCTACCTCTTTGACCAAGCTTTTGGTCACCTGTCCTAATATCTCCTTATGTGGCTCAGTGTCAAATTTTGTTTGATAATCGCTCCTGTGCAGCCTCTTGGAAAGTCTTACAGTAAAGGTGCTGATGATAAATCAACCTTTGTTCTGTTGTATGTTTCGGAAATTATGATTCATTCTCAGGATGTGAGCATCACTGGCAAGGTCAGCATTTATTGTCCATCCCTAATTGTCTCCTTGAGAAGATGGTGGTGAGATACAACTGAGAGGCTTGCTCGGAAATTTCACAGGGCATTTCAGAATCAACCACATTGCTGTGGGTCTGAATCACATGTAGGCCAGACCAGGTAAGGATGGCAGATTCCCTTCCTGAAAGGACATTAGTGAACCAGGTTTTTTTTTTAATGACAATCTCATAGCTTCATGGTCACTTTTACTGGTTTTTTATTTCCAGGTTTTTTTAAAAACTGAATTCGAATTGTCAACTGCCATGGTGGGATCTGAACTCTCGTTGTCTGGATCATTAGTCCAGTAACGTAACCATCGTACAATTGAGGCCACAGCAGGGATACTGGACAGTAGCCAGGAGCAGGATCCTCGGCCCTTGCTGGTCCAATTGAATCCTCCCCATTGCCAGCCCACAGCTCGGGACTGGCTAGTTTAACACACATTGCGGGCATCAAACCCTGGGCCTCCCTGTCTGTACCACTCAGCTGATCACTGGACACACGTTCTGAACCTGTGGGTCCTTCATCATGTGCGATCCTAGTGAGTGGAGAGGGCTATTCCACTGCAGGAGGAGTCACCTAATGTATGCACTGAGGCAGTTCCTGCAAGGACTGTGCATAGTGATCAGGAGCTGGCTGATATGTCCCACCTGGAGAATGTCATTTTTGGATGTCAGCTGATGTATCAAAGGCTGCCGACTGTAACTGTTTTATTAATATCTCTAATGTCATTACCTCCTCAAAGTATCATAGAGAGATCGAGCACTGAAACAGGCCCTTCGGCCCACTGAGTCTGTGCTGACCATCAACCACCCATTTATACTAATCCTACATTAATCCCATATTCCTACCACATCCCCACCTTCCCTCAATTCTCCGACTGCCTACCTACACTAGGAGCAATTTACAATGGCCAATTTACCTATCAACCTGCAAGTCTTTGGCTGTGGGAGGAAACCGGAGCACCTGGAGGAAACCCACGCGGTCACAGGGAGAACTTGCAAACTCCGCACAGGCAGTACCCAGAATCGAACCCGGGTCCCTGGAGCTGTGAGGCTGCGGTGCTAACCACTGCGCCACTGTGCCACCCTTCTGTGGTTCTGTAGGGGGTACTGAGACAGAAGGTTGTGGGTTCACATCCCACTCCAGAAACTTGAACCCACATTCCAGGCCGACACTCCCGGTGCAGTATTGAGGGAGTGCTGCACTGTCGAAGCTGCCGGTTTTTGGTTGAGACATTAAACCGGGGCCCTCGGCCCTCTCACACGCAAAAGATCCCACAGCACTATTCAAAGAAGATGAGGCTGGTTCTCCCTGGTGCCCTGATCAGTAGTTATTCTTCAACCAACATCACTAAAATAGATGAACTGATCATTCTCACCTTTCTGTTTGTGGGAGCTTGCTGTGCACAAATTGGCCGCCATGTTTCTTACATAACAGTGACTACACTTCAAAAGTATTTCATTGGCTGTAAAGCGCTGAGGTTGTGAAAGGCGCTATATAAATGCAAGTCTCTTTTCCAGACGGGTGCTGGTGACATACATTGTAAGAATCAGATGTCATTACATTGCACGACTCTGAGCTGGTGAAATGGTTGTCGTCACTCACCTGTAACCTGCCGAGCACAAACAGGTATAGCCATTGATTCCATCCATGCAGACACCATTCCCCTGACACTTGTGATCCTGACAGTTGTCAATGGGAACACTGCAGTTATCTCCAACATACCCGGAATTACACTCGCACCTACAAAACACGGCACCAGGATTACGTCAGGGGATTAGGATTGGGATGAGCTGGGACCCAGTGAAAAAATATAGGACCCAACCTCACACCTGCAATTTCCGACATGTTAGATACAGAGTAAAGATCCCTCTACATTGTCCCCATCAAATACTCCCAGGACAGGTACAGCACGGGGTTAGATACAGAGTAAATCTCCCTCTACACTGTCCCCATCAAACACTCCCTGGACAGGTACAGCACAGGGATTGGCTGGTCAATTTGGAGCACTTCCTGCCAGCAATCAGGGGGAGCAGCTGCACCTGTGCTGCAGCAACTGCAGAGTGGAGAGTGGAGACTGCAGCAACTGGGGAGAGAGACTGGAGAAAGGTGAATACAGAGTGGAGGGAAACCATCAAGGAAGGCTGCAATTTTTCTGGAAAGGTGGGTGTCAGGGCACCTGAAAGACTCTGAAGTTTAAACTGTTTGGGGGAGGGAGAAGAGGCCTGAAGACTCAGGGGTGGGGCAGCCAAATCCAGTAGGGGCCCCTGTGTTTGTATTGGTGTTTGCACACAGGGAGCTCCCTCCCCACCCCAACTGCCTGCTCGGGACAGCTGGAGTTGCCCGGGTGAAGACTGTCTTGTTAAAATCAGAAGAGGAGAGTACCGGGCGGCTCCAGCCGTCCCGGGCGAAGAAGCCTCCCCCAACTGGAAGACAACAAACAGTTTTGGACTAATTGTTATAAAGGTGCTCCAACTGGCAGTTGGAACAAACATCCTTTTCAGCCTTTCTCTCCCTTCCTCCACTCAGTCGCCTCAGTCACCTATCCTCCCCATTTCCTTTACCATCCTACCCCATCCTCCTCTACTCCCACTCCACCTTGTTTAAAGTTTGCTTTTTTTTAAAAATTGTGTAAATTTGTTTTGTTTCTTGGGGGTGGACGTAGCTCTTAGACCCCATGGCAAGCCCCTCTTCGCCGGTGGCGGGGCCTTCCCGTTCATATGCTGCTGCGGCTGCTGCAGCTGCACCTGTTGCCCCGTCACCTTTTGCTTTATTAACAACGAAGCATGGGGTCAAGAGCTACGTCCACCCGAACATGACTATAGAGGCATGCGTGAAAGCAATGGCCGAGGTTGTCGGCCCTTCGGCCATTGTTGCAGCCTCTAAAATGTACGGGAAGGCAGTGTTTTTCCTGAAGACCGAGCGGGCGGTGTCCCTGGCTCTGAGCAAGGGGCTCACCGTGGGCGGGACCTTTCTGCCAGTGGACCCCCTGGAGGCCACTGCGCAAAGGCTCATTTTATCCAATGTCCCACCCTTCATCCCTGGTGAGCTCCTCCTTCCCCACCTGCACCATCTGGGGGAGGTAAAGACGGGGCTCACCCCAGTCCCGCTCGGTCTTCGGGAGAACAGCCTCCGACACGTCTACTCCTTCCGCCGCCAGTTATTCATGCAGCTGGCGCGGGAGGAGGTGACAGAGGGCCACTTCAATGTAGAATTCCAGGGGACGGCCTACCGCGTCTTCTGGACCTTGGACGGGGTGCGGTGCCATGTCTGTAAGGGGGTGGGGCATGTTCGTAAGAACTGCCCCAACCTCCCGGCTGCCAACTCCAACTCAGCGGCCCAGGGTGGCGACGCTGCACCTCCTCCCACCCCCACTACACCACCACCAGATACCATTCAGTCGGTACCGGAGGCTGTGGTTTTCACGGCCTCCGGCAGGGAGGGGGGTGACCGTCCAAGTGGAAGGAAGGCGCGGAGGAGAAATAAACATCGAGAGGCGCGTCCCCTGGATATCGTGACACTACCCGAGCCTGAGCTCAGCCCAAGGCCCGATCTCGGGAAGTCAACTTGCCCCAGGGCTGGGCTCAGGCCCAGGGTGAATAAAAAAAAGGAGAGTGTGGAGGTGGAGGCCTCTGATGATATGGAGGTCTCTGAGCCTCCGCACACAACTGGGAAAAAGAGGAGAAGGCACCCCTCCACAGAGGTAACAAGGGGCCCTGAGGCGCAGGGCCCATCTGTTGGAGGGGAGCTGTCTCCTGTTTCGGGTCCCCAGGTTTCCCCTACCGCCACCACCAAGGCTGCAAAGTCCGGGCAGGTGCTCCCAATTCCTCAGGATGGAGGGAAGGGGATGGCCCCGGTACATGAGGCCCCTACTGAAGGAGTAAGTGGGGCCCTGCTTGTGGTGGGGGAGCCTGGGGAAGCCGCCCATTCTGCCACTGCTACTGGGTCGGGTGTCCTGAATGAAGGGGAGGGCGAGGCCCCAGAGGGTCGGGCCTCCCAGCCGGAGTCCACCACCAACCAGGAGACACCCGACCCAGTTATAACTGAGAATGCTGCCCCACCTGCTGGGCCTGTGGGTGCTGGCGGAGCGGGAGATAGCCTCCTCCCTCCGCCTCCAATCTCGGCTCCGGCTGGTTTCCCGGAGTCGGGAACTTCTGTCTCCCCTGGACCACTCATTGCCCTGGGGACGGAGGTGGAGGGGGGTCCTGAACCGCTGGTGCCTACAGGCTCCAGTTTCACAATAGAACCCAGAGAGGACTCCTCCGCCATCGATCCTGGGGGTGGGATCGTGACGGAGGCGGGACCAGCTGGCGCGGCCGGGACGTCCGCCCCACAGTGTGTGGTGGATGTGTCGGCCGCTGGCGGTGACGACCCGGAGGAGGATGGGGATTCGGTGCGGGGCACGGAGGATGATCTTGATTCCATCGCCAGTGAGGTGGTGGAGTCCCTCGTGCCTCCCACCGAATCTCCTCTCATCCCCACGGCGGAACTCCGGGATTTCCTCGCGGCTTGCAGGGGTTGCCGCAATAAAGTTCAGCTGGCCCTCGACCGTTGGTCGAATCTGGCGCTGATCATCCAGTCCGTCCGTGCCGCCCTTAAGATAGCGGGCAAGCGCGCGGACGTGAAACTGGTTGAGAGGCGCCGTTTTAATGTGTTCCTCAATGGGTTGCTGGGGGAGTGGAGGGCCAGGTGCACTTCCACTCCCTCCTCACAGTGAGCTGTTGGTGACGGGTTTTAAGTACCTTTGACATGAAGATAACCATAGCCAGCCTCAACATCAACGGCAGCAGAGGGGCTCACCGCAGATTTCACAATCTCTCAGTCCTTAGGGAAGGGAGATACGCGGTGAGCTTTCTGCAGGAAACCCACACCGTTCCGGGAGACGAAGCCACCTGGCTCCTGGAGTGGCAGGGTGGGGTCTACATGAGTCACCTCACCCCTATTTCTAGTGGGGTGGCTATCTTGTTGGCCCCGACTTTTCAGCCGGAGATCTTGGGGGTCAAGGAGCTAGTGCCGGGCCGCTTGCTCCACCTCGCCGTTCGCCTGGGTAGCGTGCCGCTCCACTTTGTGAACGTGTACGCGCCCAGGCCCGGCGCGTTGCAAGCGCGCTTCTTTGAAGAAGTGTCCGCTCTCTTGAGCTCCATCGATAGCGGCGAGTGCATCATCCTCGGGGGGGATTTTAACTGCACCCTCGAGGTGGGGGATCGCTCCGGTCCCCAGCGCGGCCAAGCGTCGGTGGAGAAGTTGAGGGGACTGATCAGCTCCCTTAACTTGGTGGACGTCTGGCGGAATCTCCATCCCGACTCCAGCGCCTTCACGTGGAGGTCTGGAGGAGGGGGGTCGCGAATCGACCGCCTCTACATTTCGCAGGCGTACGTCTCCCGCGTTTCGGCGGCCTCCATGCGGCTGGTGCCGTGCTCGGACCACCGCCTGGTGTGGGCGGAGTTCACTCCGCTCCGCACGCGGGCGGGGTCCGCGTACTGGCACTTTAACAACCGGCTGCTGGAGGACGTGCGATTTCGGGACTCGTTCTGTCGATTCTGGGCCGACTGGAGAAGGAAGCAGGGGGGCTTCCCCTCCTTGAGGCTATGGTGGGATGTGGGCAAGACTCACATCCGCGTCTTCTGTCAGGAGTACGCGAAGGGGTCGACCAAAAGGCGGGAAGCCGAGATCGGGCGCCTTGAGAGGGAGGTGCTCGACTTGGAATCCCGCCTCGGTCATGCCGTCGCGGACCCGGCCCTGTGGCAGGCGTACAAAGAGAAGAAGGGCGCGCTGAGGAACCTGCAGCTCATAGGGTCCCGAGGCGCGTACGTGAGGTCGCGGATCCAGATCCTGCAAGATTTGGACCGCGCCTCACCCTTCTTCTACTCGCTGGAAAAATGGCGGGGGGTCCGTAAGCAGCTCGTCGAGCTGCTGGCCGACGACGGATCCTCCATCACGGATCCGGAGGGAATGGGCCTCCTGGTCCGGACGTATTACAGTGCGTTGTTCTCTCCGGATCCGTCCAGTGAGGATGCGCGCAGAGTTTTGTGGGAGGACCTGCCGCAGGTCAGCCCGGAGGGCGCCGAAGGATTGGAGGCTCCGCTCACGTTGGCGGAGCTGACTGGCGCCCTCCACCAGCTCTCGAGGGGCAAATCCCCAGGGCTGGATGGGTTGACCGTGGAGTTCCTCAGGGCGTTCTGGGATGTCCTGGGGGACGATTACGCGGGGGTCCTGGGGGAAAGCCTGGCGACCGGGGAGATGCCCCTCTCGTGGCGCAGGGCGGTCATCGTCCTGCTGCCGAAGAGGGGCGATCTCCGCCTGCTTAAAAACTGGCGTCCGGTCTCCCTCCTCGGCACGGATTATAAGATCTTTGCCCGGGCTATGTCTACCCGCCTGGGCTCCGTGCTGGCCCACATGATCCACCCCGACCAGTCCTACACGGTCCCGGGCCGGTCCATCCAGGACAACATCCACCTGGTCCGGGACCTGATCCATCTTTCCCAGAGGACTGGTCAGTCGGTCGCCTTTCTCTCCCTCGATCAGGAGAAGGCGTTCGACAGGGTGGATCACGATTACCTTTTCGGGACTCTGCGCGCTTTCGGACTCGGGCCGCATTTCGTGGCCCGGGTCCGACTTTTATACGCCGCCGCAGAGTGTCTAATCAAGGTTAACGGGTCCTTGACGGCGCCCCTTCGATTTGGGAGAGGAGTGCGTCAGGGGTGCCCCATGTCCGGCCAATTGTATACCATCTGCGTGGAGCCCTTCCTGTGCCTGCTTCGCAGGAGGTTGACGGGATTGGCTCTGCGCGAGCCGGCCATGCGGGTCGTCCTCTCGGCTTACGCCGACGACGTGCTCCTCGCAATCACAGATCCCGTTGACTTGCGGAGGATGCGCGACTGCCAGCAGACCTTTTCTGCCGCGTCCTCCGCGAGGATCAATTGGGAGAAATGTTCCGGACTCCTGGTTGGTCAGTGGCGGGTGGACTCCCTGCCGGAGGAGATGACACCTTTTGCGTGGAGCACCACGCACCTCCTCTATCTGGGAGTCCACCTTAGCCCCGCTGAGGAAGCCTGGCCGGCAAACTGGCAGGAGTTGGAGGCGAAAGTCACCGCTCGGCTGGGGCGCTGGACAGGACTGCTCCGAGTGCTTTCCTACAGGGGCCGAGCGTTGGTCATAAACCAACTGGTGGCCTCCATGCTGTGGTACCGGTTGGTCACTTTGGCCCCGCCCCCTGTATTTGCCACCAAGATCCAGAAGAAACTCGTCGATTTCTTCTGGGGCAAGAGGAAACACTGGGTCTCTGCCGCAGTCCTGAGTCTCCCGATCGAGGAGGGCGGTCAGTTGCTGGTGTGCGTCCGCACCCAGGCTGCGACTCTCCGCCTTCGGACCCTGCAGAGATACCTGTACGTCGAGCGTCCTCCCAGATGGTGTGCGCTGGCGACGTATTTTTTCCGCCAGTGTCACTGCCTTCAAGACGACACGCAGCTCCCGGTGGAGTCCGTTAGCCGCGCCTCTCTGAGGGAGTTGCCTGTCTTTTACCGGGATCTTTTCCGAGTCTGGAACATGGTCGCTTCCAGTCAGGGCGCTCCCCCGCCGGCGGAGGAGAGCGCCTCGGCTGTCCGGGCGGCCGACTCCGGGGACGGTCCGGCGGGCGGAGGAGTAGCCGAAACCCCCGGGGCGCCCCTCACTGCGGGTGGCGAGGGGGCTCGGGAGTGCGGAGCGATCCCGGCCGAGCTGACCCCCGCTCGGCCGGAACTGCTCATCGGACCCAGGCCCCGAAACCCTCCTCGGGAGCCGGTCCCGCACAACCCGAGCCGCCTCTCGGAAATGCCCTCCGTGCCATTCCAATCGGCGCGGAGGGGTTTCCTGTACGGGCTGTTCCTGCACACTCTCCACTTCCTCGCCCTCGTCAGCCGGCCGGACACGCCCTGGCGGTCCGCGTTGCCATCTGGCGGCGAGGGGAAACCCCGATGGAGGTCTCTCTACGCGGGAGTCTTCCCCCTTTACATCGGGGACCTGGGGTGGAGGGTGCTGCACAGAGCAGTCCCGTGCAATAGGCTTTTAAGTAGGTTCACGGACTCCCAGGCCACCTGTACTTTCTGCGGCCTGGACGAGTCCGTGTTCCACATTTATACGGAGTGTGCGAGGTTGCAGCCCCTATTTGAGTATCTGAAGGGGCTGCTCCTCAAATTCTGGCTGCACTTCAGTCCCACGCTCCTGATCTTTGGGCACCCGGTGCGGAGGGGCTCGGGCCGGGAGGAGGATCTCCTCGTCGGTCTGCTCCTGGGCCTGGCCAAGGTGGCAATTCACAGGTCCAGGTTGCGGGCCGTCGGGGGGTCCGTCCTCCCCGATTGCCTGCCCCTCTTCCGCGGTTACGTTCGCGCCCGGGTGTCCCTGGAAAAGGAGCATGCGGTGTCCGCCGGTACGCTTGAGGCCTTCCGCGACCGGTGGGCACCGCAGGGACTGGAGTGCATCGTCGATGCCGAGAATGGCATTTTAATTTGAGTTTTTTTGTTTATTTATCTGTTTTAATAAAGTTATTTTAAAACTGTAAATATGTACATAAAGGGGGCCTGAGGGATAAAGGCCCCCTCGATGTGAAAAATATAAAAGGGGCCTGGGTTATAAAGGTCACCTTGGAAAAAAAAAAATAAAAAAAAAAAAAAACTGGATTGGCTGCTGCCAAAAAAAAAAAAAAAAACGGGGTTAGATACAGAGTAAATCTCCCTCTACACTGTCCCCATCAAACACTCCCCAGGACAGGTACAGCACGGGGTTAGATACAGAGTAAAGCTCCCTCTACACTGTCCCCCATCAAACACTCCCCAGGACAGGTACAGTACGGGGTTAGATACTGAGTAAAGCTCCCTCTACATTGTCCCATCAAACACTCCACAGGACAGGTACAGTACGGGTGTTAGATACAGAGTAAAAAAAAAAGAAAAAAAAAAAAACGGGGATTGCCTGCCGAAAAAAAAAAAAAAACGGGGTTAGATACAGAGTAAAGCTCCCTCTACACTGTCCCCATCAAACACTCCCAGGACAGGTCCAGCACTGGGATTGGCTGCCCACTGATTTGGGAGCCTGAGTGCATCAACGAGGTGCAGCTGACAGTGCTGGTGGCAGTTGGAGGTTGCAGAGGTGGAGAGAGGAGCTGCACTGAGCAAGGGAGAGCTTCTACAAACAAGCAGAGGAAAACTCCAACAACAATCACCTTTAAAAGAGAAGAAAGTGACATTCTTTTTTTGTTGGAAACAAGGCTTTGTCTGGAGGTGGGTGCTGAACACCAGTAATTTACTTTAGACTGTTGGGGGAGGAACAAGTGGCTGGAACAACAAGGGGTGGGGCTGCCAATTCAACAGGAATCTGTGCTGCTGCAAAAGCACACAGGAAAGCTCCCTCCCCACCCCAATTGCCAAGCCTGGGTCAGCTGAAGCTGCCCAGCTAAACAGACGGAAGGGGATAGATAGTGCCTGGGCAGCTTCAGCTGACCCAGGTGAAGACGACTCCCCCAACCAGAAGACCGGAAGACCAACTTCAAAGACTGTTTTAAGTGTACTGTGAGCACCACCTCCAGAAAGCAAGTCATCCCTTCCAGCCTGCCTTTGCCTCTCCTCTATTACCTCAGCCTCTCCACTAACCTGTTGTTTGTTTGTTTGTCTTTTCAAATTTTTCTGTGAATCTGTTATTAGTGTGCAAGTCCACAATTTGGGGTGGGTTTAGCTCTTGGACCCATGGCAAGCCCTTCATCACCGGTGGCGGGGCCCTCTACTACCTACGCAGCTGCAGCTTCTGTGGCTGCCCACGTGGCCCCGACACCCTTTAAATTATTGACATGCAGCCATGGGGTGAAGAGCTATCCCCACCCCAACATGTCTATTGAGGCCTGCGTTAAGGCAATGGCCGTGGTTGTCGGCCCCTCGGCCATTGTTGCGGCCTCAAAGATGTATGGGAAGGCTGTGTTCTTTTTGAAGACCGAGCGGGCGGTGTCCCTGGCCCTGAGTAAAGGGCTCACTGTGGGGGGGACCTTCCTGCCAGTGGACCCTCTGGGGGCCACTGCGCATCGGATAATGTTGTCCAACGTCCCACCCTTCATTCCCAGTGAGCTCCTCCTCCCCCACCTGCACCATCTGGGGGAGGTGAGGTCGGGGATCACCCCAGTCCGGCTTGGTCTTCGGGAGCACAGCCTCCAACATGTCTACTCCTTCCGCCGCCAGTTATTTATGCAGCTGGCGCGGGAGGAGGACACGGAGGGCCAATTTAATGTGGAGTTCCAGGGGACGGCCTACCGCGTCTTTTGGACATCGGACGGGGCGCGGTGCCACGTCTGCAAGGGGGTGGGGCATGTTCGGAAGAGCTGCCCCAACCTCCCGGCCGCCAGCTCCACCTCGGCGGCCCAGAGTGGTTCCACAGCACCTCCTCCCACTCCCCCCGCACATCCAACAGACACCGCTCAGTCGGTTCCGGAGGCTGTGGTTTTCACAGCCTCTGGCGGGGAGGGGAGCGTCCGTCCGAGCGGAAGGAAGACGCGGGGAAAAAAGAAACATCGTGAGGCGCGTCCCCTGGACACTTTGACTCAACCCGAGCCTGAGCTCAGCCCAAAGCCCATTCCCATGGAATCCACCTGTCCCAGGGCTGGGCTCAGGCCCAGGGTGACTAAAAAAGGGAAAAAGGGTGCGGAGGCGGAGGCCTCTGATGACATGGAGGTCTCTGAGTCTCCGCGCTCAAGTGCGAAAAAGAGGAGAAGGCACCCCTCCACAGAAATAACACAGGGCCCTGAGGTGCAGGGCCCATCTGTTGGAGGGGAGCTGCCTCCTGTTTCTGGTCCTCAGGTGCCCCCTACCGCCACCACCAAGGCTGCAAAGTCCGGGCAGGTGCTCCCTATTCCTCAGGATGGAGGGGAGGGGATGGCCCCGGTACGTGAGGCCCCTCCTGAAGGAGTAAGTGGGGCCCTGCTTGTGGTGGGGGAGCCTGGGGAAACCGCCCATTCCGCCACTGCTACTGGGTCGGGTGTCCTGAATGAAGGGGAGGGCGAGGCCCCAGAGGGTCGGGCCTCCCAGCCGGAGTCCACCACCAACCAGGAGACACCCGACCCAGTTATAACTGAGAATGCTGCCCCATCTGCTGGGCCTGTGGGTGCTGGCGGAGCGGGAGATGGCCTCCTCTCGCCGCCTCCAGTCTCGGCTCCGGCTGGTTTCCCGGAGTCCGGAACTTCTGTCTCCCCTGGACCAGTCATTGGCCTGGGGATGGAGGTGGAGGGGGGTCCTGAACCGCTGGTGCCTACAGGCTCCAGTTTCACAATAGAACCCAGAGAGGACTCCTCCGCCATCGATCCTGGGGGTGGGATCGTGACGGAGGCGGGACCAGCTGGCGCGGCCGGGACGTCCGCCCCACAGTGTGTGGTGGATGTGTCGGCCGCTGGCGGTGACGACCCGGAGGAGGATGGGGATTCGGTGCGGGGCACGGAGGATGATCTTGATTCCATCGCCAGTGAGGTGGTGGAGTCCCTCGTGCCTCCCACCGAATCTCCTCTCATCCCCACGGCGGAACTCCGGGATTTCCTCGCGGCTTGCAGAGGTTGCCGCAATAAAGTTCAGCTGGCCCTCGACCGTTGGTCGAATCTGGCGCTGATCATCCAGTCCGTCCGTGCCGCCCTTAAGATAGCGGGCAAGCGCGCGGACGTGAAACTGGTTGAGAGGCGCCGTTTTAATGTGTTCCTCAATGGGTTGCTGGGGGAGTGGAGGGCCAGGTGCACTTCCACTCCCTCCTCACAGTGAGCTGTTGGTGACGGGTTTTACGTACCTTTGACATGAAGATAACCATAGCCAGCCTCAACATCAACGGCAGCAGAGGGGCTCACCGCAGATTTCACAATCTCTCAGTCCTTAGGGAAGGGAGATACGCGGTGAGCTTTCTGCAGGAAACCCACACCGTTCCGGGAGACGAAGCCACCTGGCTCCTGGAGTGGCAGGGTGGGGTCTACATGAGTCACCTCACCCCTATTTCTAGTGGGGTGGCTATCTTGTTGGCCCCGACTTTTCAGCCGGAGATCTTGGGGGTCAAGGAGCTAGTGCCGGGCCGCTTGCTCCACCTCGCCGTTCGCCTGGGTAGCGTGCCGCTCCACTTTGTGAACGTGTACGCGCCCAGGCCCGGCGCTTTGCAAGCGCGCTTCTTTGAAGAAGTGTCCGCTCTCTTGAGCTCCATCGATAGCGGCGAGTGCATCATCCTCGGGGGGGATTTTAACTGCACCCTCGAGGTGGGGGATCGCTCCGGTCCCCAGCGCGGCCAAGCGTCGGTGGAGAAGTTGAGGGGACTGATCAGCTCCCTTAACTTGGTGGACGTCTGGCGGAATCTCCATCCCGACTCCAGCGCCTTCACGTGGAGGTCTGGAGGAGGGGGGTCGCGAATCGACCGCCTCTACATTTCGCAGGCGTACGTCTCCCGTGTCTCGGCGGCCTCCATGCGGCTGGTGCCGTGCTCGGACCACCACCTGGTGTGGCCGGAGTTCACTCCGCTCCGCACGCGGGCGGGGTCCGCGTACTGGCACTTTAACAACCGGCTGCTGGAGGACGTGCGATTTCGGGACTCGTTCTGTCGATTCTGGGCCGACTGGAGAAGGAAGCAGGGGGGCTTCCCCTCCTTGAGGCTATGGTGGGATGTGGGCAAGACTCACATCCGTGTCTTCTGTCAGGAGTACGCGAAGGGGTCGACCAAGAGGCGGGAGGCCGAGATCGGGCGCCTAGAGAGGGAGGTGCTCGACTTGGAATCCCGCCTCGGTCATGCCGTCGCGGACCCGGCCCTGTGGCAGGCGTACAAAGAGAAGAAGGGCGCGCTGAGGAACCTGCAGCTCATAGGGTCCCGAGGCGCGTACGTGAGGTCGCGGATCCAGATCCTGGAAGATTTGGACCGCGCCTCACCCTTCTTCTACTCGCTGGAAAAATGGCGGGGGGTCCGTAAGCAGCTCGTCGAGCTGCTGGCCGACGACGGATCCTCCATCACGGATCCGGAGGGAATGGGCCTCCTGGTCCGGACGTATTACAGTGCGTTGTTCTCTCCGGATCCGTCCAGCGAGGATGCGCGCAGAGTTTTGTGGGAGGACCTGCCGCAGGTCAGCCCGGAGGGCGCCGAAGGATTGGAGGCTCCGCTCACGTTGGCGGAGCTGACTGGCGCCCTCCACCAGCTCTCGAGGGGCAAATCCCCAGGGCTGGATGGGTTGACCGTGGAGTTCCTCAGGGCGTTCTGGGACGTCCTGGGGGACGATTACGCGCGGGTCCTGGGGGAAAGCCTGGCGACCGGGGAGATGCCCCTCTCGTGGCGCAGGGCGGTCATCGTCCTGCTGCCGAAGAGGGGCGATCTCCGCCTGCTTAAAAACTGGCGTCCGGTCTCCCTCCTCAGCACGGATTATAAGATCTTTGCCCGGGCTATGTCTACCCGCCTGGGCTCCGTGCTGGCCCACATGATCCACCCCGACCAGTCCTACACGGTCCCGGGCCGGTCCATCCAGGACAACATCCACCTGGTCCGGGACCTGATCCATCTTTCCCAGAGGACTGGTCAGTCGGTCGCCTTTCTCTCCCTCGATCAGGAGAAGGCGTTCGACAGGGTGGATCACGAATACCTTTTCGGGACTCTGCGCGCTTTCGGACTCGGGCCGCATTTCGTGGCCCGGGTCCGACTTTTATACGCCGCCGCAGAGTGTCTAGTCAAAGTTAACGGGTCCTTGACGGCGCCCCTTCGATTTGGGAGAGGAGTGCGTCAGGGGTGCCCCATGTCCGGCCAATTGTATACCATCTGCGTGGAGCCCTTCCTGTGCCTGCTTCGCAGGAGGTTGACGGGATTGGCTCTGCGCGAGCCGGCCATGCGGGTCGTCCTCTCGGCTTACGCCGACGACGTGCTCCTCGCAATCACAGATCCCGTTGACTTGCGGAGGATGCGCGACTGCCAGCAGACCTTTTCTGCCGCGTCCTCCGCGAGGATCAATTGGGAGAAATGTTCCGGACTCCTGGTTGGTCAGTGGCGGGTGGACTCCCTGCCGGAGGAGATGACACCTTTTGCGTGGAGCACCACGCACCTCCTCTATCTGGGAGTCCACCTTAGCCCCGCTGAGGAAGCCTGGCCGGCAAACTGGCAGGAGTTGGAGGCGAAAGTCACCGCTCGGCTGGGGCGCTGGACAGGACTGCTCCGAGTGCTTTCCTACAGGGGCCGAGCATTGGTCATAAACCAACTGGTGGCCTCCATGCTGTGGTACCGGTTGGTCACTTTGGCCCCGCCCCCTGTATTTGCCACCAAGATGCAGAAGAAACTCGTCGATTTCTTCTGGGGCAAGAGGAAACACTGGGTCTCTGCCGCGGTCCTGAGTCTCCCGATCGAGGAGGGCGGTCAGTCGCTGGTGTGCGTCCGCACCCAGGCTGCGACTCTCCGCCTTCGGACCCTGCAGAGATACCTGTACGTCGAGCGTCCTCCCAGATGGTGTGCGCTGGCGACGTATTTTTTCCGCCAGTGTCACTGCCTTCAAGACGACACGCAGCTCCCGGTGGAGTCCGTTAGCCGCGCCTCTCTGAGGGAGTTGCCTGTCTTTTACCGGGATCTTTTCCGAGTCTGGAACATGGTCGCCTCCAGTCAGGGCGCTCCCCCGCCGGCGGAGGAGAGCGCCTCGGCTGTCCGGGCGGCCGACTCCGGGGACGGTCCGGCGGGCGGAGGAGTAGCCGAAACCCCCGGGGCGCCCCTCACTGCGGGTGGCGAGGGGGCTCGGGAGTGCGGAGCGATCCCGGCCGAGCTGACTCCCGCTCGGCCGGAACTGCTCATCGGACCCAGGCCCCGAAACCCTCCTCGGGAGCCGGTCCCGCACAACCCGAGCCGCCTCTCGGAAATGCCCTCCGTGCCATTCCAATCGGCGCGGAGGGGTTTCCTGTACGGGCTGCTCCTGCACACTCTCCACTTCCTCGCCCTCGTCAGCCGGCCGGACACGCCCTGGCGGTCCGCGTTGCCATCTGGCGGCGAGGGGAAACCCCGATGGAGGTCTCTCTACGCGGGAGTCTTCCCCCTTTACATCGGGGACCTGGGGTGGAGGGTGCTGCACAGAGCAGTCCCGTGCAATAGGCTTTTAAGTAGGTTCACGGACTCCCAGGCCAGCTGTACTTTCTGCGGCCTGGACGAGTCCGTGTTCCACGTTTATACGGAGTGTGCGAGGTTGCAGCCCCTATTTGAGTATCTGAAGGGGCTGCTCCTCAAATTCTGGCTGCACTTCAGTCCCACGCTCCTGATCTTTGGGCACCCGGTGCGGAGGGGCTTGGGCCGGGAGGAGGATCTCCTCGTCGGTCTGCTCCTGGGCCTGGCCAAGGTGGCAATTCACAGGTCCAGGTTGCGGGCCGTCGGGGGTTCCGTCCTCCCCGATTGCCTGCCCCTCTTCCGCGGTTACATTCGCGCCCGGGTGTCCCTGGAGAAGGAGCATGCGGTGTCCGGCGGTACGCTTGAGGCCTTCCGCGACCGGTGGGCACCGCAGGGACTGGAGTGCATTGTCGACGCCGAGAATGGCATTTTAATTTGAGTTTTTCGTTTATTTATCTGGTTTTAAATAAAGTTATTTAAAAAAAAAATGTAAATATGTATATAAAGGGGGCCTGAGGAATAAAGGCCCTCTCAACATGAAAATATAAAAGGGGCCTGGGGTATAAAGGCCACCTTAAAAAGAAAAAAAAAAAAAACAGGGTTAGATACAGAGTAAAGTTCCCTCTGCACTGTCCCCATCAAACACTCCCAGGACAGGTACAGTACGGGGGTTAGATACAGAGTAAAGCTCCCTCGACACTGTCCCCCATCAAAAAAAAACGGGGTTAGATACAGAGTAAAGCTCCCTCTACACTGTCCACATCAAACACTCCCAGGACAGGTACCTGCGCGGGTTACCAAAGTTCTTGGAAGGACTGGTTCCCAGGGACAGTGTACTCAGGTCCGTGTAGAATTTATGGATGATAGCAACCGTTCCATCATTCGAAACGTGAAAGGACCAGTCCGTGAGGGAGATGTGCTCACACTTTTGCAGTCTGAGCGTGAAACAAGACGATTATGATAACAAATCTACAAAACTGATGCCAACTGAAGCCTCTATCTAAATAACTGGTTGCGGACAATTACACAACTTTTTTTGACAAACTGGAACAATAAACGGCTAATAATGAAAAAAAAATGGGATTGGCTGGGCAATTTGGGAAGCACTTCCTGTCTGCAACCAGGGGGAGCAGCTGCACCTGCAACTGGAGTGCAGTAACTGGAGTGGAGACAGCAGCATTTACAACTTTAACTGTGGAACTGTTGTACTTTATTCAAGGACAAAGGTGACCTGCAAGTCATTTTGGAGAGGTGGGTGTTGGAGCACCAGAGAACTGTTTGTTGTTTGGACTGTTGGGGGAGGGAGGAGGCACCAGAAGATCCAGGGGTGGGGCTGCCAAATTCTAAAGGGAGCTCCTGTATTTGCTCTTGTGTTTATCTTCCATCCTGCACAAAAGGGGCTCCCTCCCCACCCCAAACTGTGTGGCTTGGGACGGCTGGAGCTGCCCGGCTGAAGACAATCTTTATCGAACAGAAGAAAAAGGAGAGAACCGGGCGGCTCTAGCCGACCCGGGCGAAAAGCCCTACCCTAACTGGAAGACTGAAGTGTGGACTCTGCAGCAAGGTGCTCCAACCACCAATTGAACAGTAACGTCCTCGCAGGCCTTCTCTCCCTTTCATCACTCGGCCACCTATCCCCTATCCTCTCCTTGTCCTTTTAAGCCCTATCCTCCTCTACTCCCATTCCCCCCCCCCAACCCCCATCATATTGCTTGTGTTTAAGAGAAAACTGTTCTCTGCTTTGTTTCTTGGGGTTAGGCGTGGCTCTGCGACCCCATGCCAGCCCCTCTTCACCGGTGGCGGGGCCTTCACGCACGTATGCTGCTGCAGCTGTACGTCCTGTTGCCCCGTCACCGTTTGACCTGATAATATCGAAGCATGGGGTCAAGAGCTACGTCCACCCAAATATGTCAATAGAGGTACGCGTGAAGGCAATGGCTGAGGTTGTCGGCCCTTCGGCCACTGTTGCTGCCTCAATAGTGTAAGGGAAGGCGGTGTTTTTCCTGAAGACCGAGCGGGCGGTGTCCCTGGCCCAGAACAAGGGGCTCACCGTGGGCGGGACCTTTCTGCCAGTGGACCCCCTGGAGGCCACTGCGCAATGGGTCATTCTGACGGATGTCCCACCCTTCATTCCTGGTGAGCTCCTCCTTCCCTACCAGCACCATCTGGGGGAGGTAAAGACAGGGCTCACCCCAATCCCGCTCGGTCTTCGGGAGAACAGCCTCCGACATGTGTACTCCTTCCGCCGCCAGTTATTTATGCAGCTGGCGCGGGAGGAGGTTACAGAGGGCCACTTCAATGTGGAGTTCCAGGGGACGGCCTACCGCGTCTTCTGGACCTTGGACAGGGTGCGGTGCCATGTCTGCAAGGGGGTGGGGCATGTTCGTAAGAACTGCCCCAACCTCCCGGCCGCCAGGTCCACCTCGGAGGCCCACGGTGGCGCCGCTGCACCTCCTCCCACTCGCCCTACACCTCCACCAGACACTGTTCAGTTGGTGTCGGAGGCTTTGGTTTTCACAGCCTCCAGAGTGGAGGAGGGGTGCCCTTCCAGGTGGAAGGAAGGCACGGAAGAAAAATAAACATCGAGAGGCGCATCCCCTGAATACCGTGGCACAACCTGAGCCTGAGCTCTGCCCAAGGTCCACTCCCGGGGATTCCACCTGCCCCAGGGCTGGGCTCAGGCCCAGGGTAACTAAAAAAAAGGAGGGTGCGGAGGCAGAGGCCCCTGATGACATGGAGGTCTCTGAGCCTCTGCGCCCTAGCGGGAAAAAAAGGAGAAGGCACCCCTCCACAGAGGTAACTCAGGGCTCTGAGGTGCAGGGCCCATCTGTTGGAGGGGAGCTGTCTCCTGGTTCAGGTCCCCAGGTTCCCCCTACCGCCACCACCATCATCAAGGCTGCAAAGTCTGGGCAGGAGCTCCCTATTCCTCAGGATGGAGGGGAGAGGGAGGTCCCTCCACATGCAGCCCCTCCTGTGGGAGCAAGTGATGCCCTGCTTGTGGTGGGGGAGTCTGGGGACGCTCCTGGAGAAGCCTCCCATTCTGCCACTGGGTCAGGTGTGGAGGGGAGGGGAGGACGAGGCCCTCCCAGTCAGAATCCACTCACAACCGGGAGACACCCGACCCAGTTATAACTGAAAATGCTGCCCCATCTGCTGGACCTGTGGGCGCTGGCAGAGCGGGAGATAGCCTCCTCTCTCTGCCTCCGGTCTCGGTTCTGGCTGGATTTCCAGAGTCGGGAATTTCCAACTCCAGTGGACCGCTCATTGGCCTGGGGACAGAGGGGGAGGGTGGTCCTGAACCGCTGGCGCCCACAGGCTCCAGTTCCATTCTAGAACCCAGAGACGACTCCTCTGCCATCAATCCTGGGGGTGGGATCGTGACGGAGGCGGGACCGGCAGGATCAGCTGGCACGGCTGGGGCTTCCGCCCCACAGTGTGCGGTGGGAGGATGGGGACTCGGTGGGGGGCACGGAGGATGATCTTGATTCCATCGCCAGTGAGGTGGTGGAGTCCCTCGTGCCTCCCACCGAGTCTCCTCTCATCCCCACGGCGGAACTCCGGGATTTCCTCGCGGTTTGCAGGGGGTGCCGCGATAAAGTTCAGCTAGCCCTCGGCCGTTGGTCGAGTCTGCCGCTGATCATTCAGTCCGTCCGTGCCGCCCTCAAGAAAGCGGGCAAGAGCACGGGCGTGAAACTGGTTGAGAGGCGCCGATTTAACGCATTCCTCAATGGGTTGCTGGGGGAGTGCAGGGCCAGGTGCACTTCCACTCCCTCCTCACAGTGAGGTGTTGGTGTCGGTGACGGTTTTTAAGTACCTTTGACATGAAGATAACCATAGCCAGCCTCAACATCAACGGCAGCAGGGGGTCTCACCGCAGATTTCACAATCTCTCAGTCCTTAGGGAAGGGAGATACGCGGTGAGCTTTCTGCAGGAAACCCACACCGTTCCAGGAGACAAAGCCACCTGGCTACTGGAGTGGCAGGGTGGGGTCTACATGAGTCACCTCACCCCTATTTCTAGTGGGGTGGCTATCTTGTTGGCCCCGACTTTTCAGCCGGATATCTTGGGAGTCAAGGAGCTAGTGCCGGGCCGCTTGCTCCACCTCGCCGTTCGCCTGGGTAGCGTGCTGCTCCACGTTGTGAACGTGTACGCGCCCAGGCCCGGCGTGTTGCAAGCGCGCTTCTTTGAAGAAGTGTCCGCTCTCTTGAGCTCCATCGATAGCGGTGAGTGCATCATCCTTGGGGGGGCGGATTTTAACTGTACCCTCGACGTGGGGGATCGCTCCGGTCCCCAGGGTGGCCAAGCGTCGGTGGAGAAGTTGAGGGGACTGATCAGCTACCTCAACTTGGTGGACGTCTGGCGGAATCTCCATCCCGACTCCAGCGCCTTCACGTGGAGGTCTGGAGGAGGAGGGTCCTGAATCGACCGCCTCTACTTTTCGCAGGTGTACGTCTCCCGCGTCTCTGCGGCATCCATGCGGCTGGTGCCGTGCTCGGACCACCACCTGGTGGTCTGGCACTTCAACAACCAGCTGCTGGAGGACGAGCGATTCCGGGACTCGTTCCGTCGATTCTGGGCCGACTGGAGAAGGAAGCAGGGGGGCTTCCCCTCCTTGAGGCTATGGTGGGATGTGGGCAAGACTCACATCCGTGTCTTCTGTCAGGAGTACGCAAAGGGGCCGACCAAGAGGCGGAAACTGAGATCGGGCGCCTTGAGAGGAGAAAGAGGGCGCGCTGAGGGACCTGCAGCTCATCGGGTCCCGAGGCGCTTACGTGAGGTCACAGATGCAGATCCTGGAAGATTTGTACCGCGCCTCACCCTTCTTCTACTCGCTGGAAAAATGGCAGGGGGTCCGTAAGCAGCTCGTTGAGCTGCTGGCCGACGACTGATCCTCCATCACGGATCCGGAGGGAATGGGCCTCCTGGTCCGGACGTATTACAGTGCGTTGTTCTCTCCGGATCCGTCCAGCGAGGATGCGCGCAGAGTTTTGTGGGAGGACCTGCCGCAGGTCAGCCCGGAGGGCGCCGAAGGATTGGAGGCTCCGCTCACGTTGGCGGAGCTGACTGGCGCCCTCCACAAGCTCTCGAGGGGCAAATCCTCAGGGCCGGACGGGCTGACCGTGGAGTTCCTCAGGGCGTTCTGGGACGCACTGGGGGACAAATATGCGCGGGTCCTGGGGGAAAGCCTGGCGACCGGGGAGATGCCCCTATCGTGGCACAGGGCGGTCATCCTGCTGCCGAAGAGGGGCGATCTCCGCCTGCTTAAAAACTGGCGTCCGGTCTCCCTCCTCAGCACGGATTATAAGAACTTTGCCCAGGCTATGTCTACCCGCCTGGGCTCCGTGCTGGCCCACATGATCCACCCTGACCAGTCCTACACGGTCCCAGGCCGGTCCATCCAGGAAAACATCCACCTGGTCCGGGACCTGATCCATCTTTCCCAGAGGACTGGTCAGTCGGTCGCCTTTCTCTCCCTCGATCAGGAGAAGGCGTTCGACAGGGTGGATCACGAATACCTTTTCAGGACTCTGCGCGCTTTCGGACTCGGGCCGCATTTCGTGGCCCGGGTCCGACTTTTATACGCCGCCGCAGAGTGTCTAGTCAAAGTTAACGGGTCCTTGACGGCGCCCCTTTGCTTTGGGAGAGGAGTGCGTCAGGGATGCCCCATGTCCGGCCAATTGTATACCATCTGCATGGAGCCCTTCCTGTGCCTGCTTCGCAGGAGGTTGACGGGATTGGCTCTGCGCAAGCCGGCCATGCGGGTCGTCCTCTCGGCTTACGCCGACGACGTGCTCCTCACGGTCACAGATCCCGTTGACTTGCGGAGGATGCGCGACTGCCAGCAGACCTTTTCTGCCGCGTCCTCCGCGAGGATCAATTGGGAGAAATGTTCCGGACTCCTGGTGGGTCAGTGGCGGGCGGACTCCCTGCCGGAGGAGTTGACACCTTTTGCGTGGAGCACCACGCACCTCCTCTATCTGGGAGTCCACCTTAGCTCTGCTGAGGAAGCCTGGCCGGCAAACTGGCAGGAGTTGGAGATGAAAGTCACCGCTCGGCTGGGGCGCTGGACAGGACTGCTCCGAGTGCTTTCCTGCAGGGGCCGAGTGCTGGTCATAAACCAACTGATGGCCTCCATGCTGTGGTACCGGTTGGTCACTTTGGCCCCGCCCCCAGCATTTGCCACCAAGATCCAGAAGAAACTCGTCGATTTCTTCTGGGGCAAGAGGAAACACTGGGTCTCTGCCGCGGTCCTGAGTCTCCCGATCGAGGAGGGCGGCCAGTCGCTGGTGTGTGTCCGCACCCAGGCTGCGACTCTCCGCCCTCGGACACTGCAGAGATACCTGTACGTCGAGCGTCCTCCCAGATGTGCGCTGGCGACGTATTTTTTCCGCCAATGTCACTGCCTTCAAGATGACACGCAGCTCCTGGTGGAGTCCGTTAGCCGCGCCTCTCTGAGGGAGTCTTTTACAGGGATCTATTCCGAGTCTGGAACATGGTCGCCTCCAGTCAGGGCGCTCCCCCACCGGCGGAGGAGAGCGCCTTGGCTGTCCGAGCGGCCGACACCGGGGATGGACCGACAGGTGGAGGAGTAGCCGAAGCCCCCGGGTCGCCCCTCACTGCGGGTGGCGAGGGCGCCCGGGAGAGCGCAGCGCTCCGGCCGAGCTGACCCCCACTCGGCCGGAACTGCTCATCGGACCCAGGCCCTGAAACCCTCCTTGGGAGCCGGTCCCGCACAACCCGAGCAACCTCTCGGAAATGCCCTCTTTGCCACTCCACATGGCGCGGAGATGTTTCCTGTACAGCCTACTCCCGCACACTCTCCACTTCCTCGTCAGCCGGCTGGACATGCCCTTGGTGGACCGCGTTGCCATCTGGCGGCGAGGGGAAACCCCGGTGGAGATCTCTCTCTACACAGGAGTCCTCCCCCTTTACATCGGGGACGTGGGGGTGGAGGGTGCTGCACAGGGCAGTCCCGTGCAATAAACTCTTAAGCAGGTTCACGGACTCCCAGGCTGCCTGTAATTTCTGCGGCCTGGACGAGTCCGTGTTCCATGTATATACGGAGTGTGCGAGGTTGCAGCCCCTCTTTGAGTATTTGAAGGGGCTGCTCCTCAAGTTCTGGCTGCACTTCAGTCCCACGCTCCTGATCTTTGGGCACCCGGAGCGGAGGGGCGTGGGCCGGGAGGAGGACCTCCTCGTCGGTCTGCTCCTGGGCCTGGCCAAGGTGGCAATTCACAGGTCCAGGTTGCGGGCCATCGGGGGGTCCGTCCTCCCCGATCGCCTGCCCCTCTTCCGTGGTTACGTTAGCGCCCGGGTGTCCCTGGAGAAGGAGCATGCGGTGTCCGCCAGCACGCTTGAGGCCTTTCGCGACTGGTGGGCATCTCAGGGTCTGGAGTGCATCATCGATGCCGAGAATGGCATTTTAATTTGAGTTTTTTGTTTAGTTATTCGATTTTAATAAAGTTATTTTAAAAATATGTATATAAAGGGAGCCTGAGGAATAAAGGCCCCTCAATATAAAATATATAAAAGGGGCCTGGGGTATAAAGGCCACAAAAAAGAAAAAAAAACGGGGGGAAACAAAAAACAGTTTAGATACAGAGTAAAGCTCCATCTACACTGTCTCTAGTGTATCAGCAGGATATTCAATGAACCCAAGTGAATCAACTCACCAATTTAATAAAATCTGAATCCTGTTCTCTAGCTACCTGACAACACAGTTCAGTACCTCCAACCTGCACGGACAGTCGAGGCTCCAATATTTTACTTACTTGGGACCCTCAGTGGTGACTCTGCACTTGGAGTCTCGCTGGCAAGGGTTTAAGTCGGGCATACAATGGTCAACCACCTCTTCACACAGATCTCCTGCACCCAAACAGAGGACATGGTCATGCCTGGTCAGTGACCCAGCTCGTTACAGAACATTGACTGAATATAGCAGCAGCTGTGGCTCAATGGGTAGTTTTCTTGTCTCTGATTCAGAGAGATGTGGGTTCAAGTCCCACTCCAGAGGCTTGAGTGTATTGTCTAGGCTGACACTGCCAGTGCTGCACTGTTGGAAGTGCCATCTTCCAAATGATGCCCTATCTGTCCACTCAGGTGGATGTAAACAATCCTATTTTGAAGAGGAGGCGGGATGCCCTGTCTGATATTTAACTCTCACCCAACATCATTAAAAACAGATGATCTGGTCATTCTCACTGGGCTGTTTGTGGAATCTTGCTGTGTGCAGATTGGCTGCCACACTCCCCTGCATTGCACCAGTAACTACACTTCAAAAAAAAAGTATTTCATTGGCTATAAAGCACTTTGGGACATCCTGAAATTTTGAAAGGTGCTATGGAAATGCAAGTATTTTGTTTTTTCAATGTGGCCGCCCCACCCTCTCACTTTTTTAATTGAACGAGGCTCCTTGATTTAATTGACACTCGAGGGGCAGACCTTTGTGTGCGGACGTGGCACTACCTGAGTTTAGAAGAATGAGAGGTGAGCTAATTGAAACATTTAAAATTTCTCGAAGGTTTGACAGGGTCGATGCCGAGAGGCTGTTCCGCCCTGGCTGGGGAGTCTAGGACGAAGGGGTCACATTCTCAGAATAAGGGGTTGGCCACTAAGGTCTGAGATGAGGAGAAGTTTCTTCGCTCGGAGGGTTGTGAATCTTTGGAATTCTCTACCCCCAGACAGCTGTGGATGCTCAGTCACTGAGTATATTTAAGACAAAGGTTGATAGATATTTGGGAATTAATGGACACGGGGACAGTGCGGGAAGGTGGGATTGTTGTCGAAGATCAGCCATGATCTTATTGAATGCTGGAGCAGGCTTGAGGGGCCGAATGGCCTCTCCTTTCTCCTACGCCTTATGAGAGAGCGAGAGTGAGACCCAGCTGTCTGAGAGACTGCCCGGGCGACCGGGTACCGATAATTCAATCAACTATTTAATTTACCGGATGCAGTGAACCACTGATCCATCTCATTCACTGCATCCCGAGCAAAATGCACGGGATTCCTTGACTCTGCTAATTCTTAATTAGCAGGTGGTGCTGGTGATGTGTATTGTATAATTATATGAAGACAATTACTAATTCGGAGTTATTCACACCAGTGCAGTGATCATAGTGTAACAGGAGGGAGAGGATTGTGCAGAAACCACCTTAACCACTCAAAATCTGGGCTGTTATTTGTCTTAAACTTTCACGTCTTGCTCTGACTTGGCTCCAAATCATCCCCATTCCCACGTCCCACACGCCAGTGAGACAGTCAGGCTCAGTGAGTAGCTCTCTTGTTTCTGTACCCGAAGGTCGTGGGTTCAAATCCCGCTCCAGAAACACAAGCAGAAAATCCAAGCTAACACTCCTGGTGCAGTACTGAGGGAGTGCCACATCGTCGGAGGGTCAGTACTGAGGGAGTGCCACATCGTCGGAGGGTCAGTACTGAGGGAGCGCCGCACTGTCGGAGGGTCAGTACTGAGGGAGTGCTGCACTGTCGGACGGTCAGTACTGACGGAGTGCCGCACTGTCGGAGGGTCAGTACTGAGGGAGTGCTGCACTGTTGGACGGTCAGTACTGAGGGAGTGCTGCACTGTTGGACGGTCAGTACTGAGGGAGTGCTGCACTGTCGGACGGTCAGTACTGACGGAGTGCTGCACTGTCGGAGGGTCAGTACTGAGGGAGTGCTGCACTGTCGGAGGGTCAGTACTGAGGGAGTGCTGCACTGTTGGACGGTCAGTACTGAGGGAGTGCTGCACTGTCGGACGGTCAGTACTGACGGAGTGCTGCACTGTCGGAGGGTCAGTACTGAGGGAGTGCTGCACTGTCGGAGGGTCAGTACTGAGGGAGGGCTGCACTGTTGGAGGGTCAGTACTGAGGGAGTGCCGCATTGTGGGAGGGTCAGTACTGAGGGAGTGCCGCACTGTCGGAGGGTCAGTACTGAGGGAGCGCCGCACTGTGGGAGGGTCAGTACTGAGGGAGCGCCGCACTGCCGGAGGGTCAGTACTGAGGGAGTGCCGCACTGTCGGAGGGTCAGTACTGAGGGAGCGCCGCACTGTGGGAGGGTCAGTACTGAGGGAGTGCCGCACTGTCGGAGGGTCAGTACTGAGGGAGCGCCGCACTGTCGGAGGGTCAGTACTGAGAGAGCGCCGCATCGTTGGAGGGTCAGTACTGAGGGAGCGCCGCACTGTCGGAGGGTCAGTACTGAGGGAGCGCTGCACTGCCGGAGGGTCAGTACTGAGGGAGCGCCGCACTGCCGGAGGGTCAGTACTGAGGGAGTGCCGCATCGTTGGAGGGTCAGTACTGAGGGAGCGCCGCACTGTCGGAGGGTCAGTACTGAGGGAGCGCCGCACTGCCGGAGGGTCAGTACTGAGGGAGTGCCGCACTGTCGGAGGGTCAGTACTGAGGGAGCGCCGCACTGCCGGAGGGTCAGTACTGAGGGAGTGCCGCACTGTCGGAGGGTCAGTACTGAGGGAGCGCCGCACTGTGGGAGGGTCAGTACTGAGGGAGTGCCGCACTGTCGGAGGGTCAGTACTGAGGGAGTGCCGCATCGTTGGAGGGTCAGTACTGAGCGAGTGCCGCATCGTTGGAGGGTCGGCACTGAGGGAGTGCCGCTCTGTCGGAGAGTCAGTACTGAGGGAGTGCTGCACTGTCGGAGGGTCAGTACTGAGGGAGTGCTGCACTGTCGGAGGGTCAGTACTGAGGGAGGGCTGCACTGTTGGAGGGTCAGTACTGAGGGAGTGCCGCATTGTGGGAGGGTCAGTACTGAGGGAGTGCCGCATTGTGGGAGGGTCAGTACTGAGGGAGTGCCGCACCGTCGGAGGGTCAGTACTGAGGGAGTGCCGCACTGTTGGAGGGTCAGTACTGAGGGAGCGCCGCACTGTCGGAGGGTCAGTACTGAGGGAGTGCTGCACTGTCGGAGGGTCAGTACTGAGGGAGGGCTGCACTGTTGGAGGGTCAGTACTGAGGGAGTGCCGCATTGTGGGAGGGTCAGTACTGAGGGAGTGCCGCATTGTGGGAGGGTCAGTACTGAGGGAGTGCCACACCGTCGGAGGGTCAGTACTGAGGGAGTGCCGCACTGTTGGAGGGTCAGTACTGAGGGAGCGCCGCACTGTCGGAGGGTCAGTACTGAGGGACTGCTGCACTGTCGGAGGTGTCAGTTTTCGGGATGAGACATTAAAATGAGACCCCATTTGCCCTCACAGGTGGTGTAAAGGATACGTGACTATGGGAAGAAGGGCAGGGGAGTTCTCCCTTGTGTCCTGGTCCAATATTTACCCCTCAACCAACGTCTCTAAAACAGATTATCTGGTCATGAACACATTGCTGTTTCTGGGAGCTTGCTGTGCATAAATTGGCTGTCGCATTTCCGACATTACAACAGTGACTACACTTTGAGCATGCTGCATTGGCTGTAAAGTGCTTTGGAATGGCGCTACATAAATGCTTAATTCTTTCTTTTGTAGCTTGCCCCCTCTTCTCTCTAGCCCCTGCCTCCTCTGTCAGTCTTGCTGTGTAACTCTCTCTCACCTGTGTGATAAGCTGGGCAGAGGCAAGTGTAGTTATTGATTCCATCCAAACAAGTGGCACCATTTTTGCAGGCGTTCTCCTCACAGTCATCAGTATTGGTGGCGCATGTGTTCCCTTGGAAACCCTCCGGGCAGCTACACCTGCCAGGGTAACAGGAGGTTGAAACAGAAATCAGCTCAAACACACACACAGCCCTTAACAACAGCAAAAGAACCTCATTAACTCAACAAGCAGTGACACTCTAATGATTGCTTTTTCCGACATGGTGGCAGGGAGTGAGGACTTCTAGATCATTTAAGCAGCCCCGGATGTCAATTTGGCTCAGTCGGTGGCACTTCTAACACAGTACTGAGGGAGCGCCTCACTGTCGGAGGGTCAGTACTGAGAGAGTGCTGCACTGTTGGAGGGTCAGTACTGAGGGAGTGCTGCACTATTGGAGGGTCAGTACTGAGGGAGTGCTGCACTGTCGGAGAGTCAGTACTGAGGGAGTGCCGCACTGTCGGAGGGTCAGTACTGAGGGAGCGCCGCACTGTTGGAGGGTCAGTACTGAGGGAGTGCTGCACTGTTGGAGGGTCAGTCCTGAGGGAGCGCCGCACTATTGGAGGGTCAGTACTGAGGGAGCGCCGCACTGTCGGAGGGTCAGTACTGAGGGAGTGCTGCACTGTCAGAGGGTCAGTACTGGGGGAATGCTGCACTGTCAGAGGGTCAGTACTGAGGGAGTGCTGCACTGTCGGAGGGTGAGTACTGAGGGAGTGCCGCACTGTCAGAGGGTCAGTACTGAGGGTGTGCCGCACTGTCAGAGGGTCAGTACTGAGGGAGTGCTGCACTGTCAGAGGGTCAGTACTGAGGGAGTGCTGCACTGTCAGAGGGTCAGTACTGAGGGTGTGCCGCACTGTCAGAGGGTCAGTACTGAGGGTGTGCCGCACTGTCAGAGGGTCAGTACTGAGGGAGTGCTGCACTGTCAGAGGGTCAGTACTGAGGGAGTGCTGCACTGTCGGAGGGTCAGTACTGAGGGAGTGCCGCACTGTCGGAGAGTCAGTACTGAGGGAGCGCCGCACTGTCGGAGAGTCAGTACTGAGGGAGTGCCGCACTGTCGGAGGGTCAGTACTGAGGGAGTGCCGCACTGTCGGAGAGTCAGTACTGAGGGAGCGCCGCACCGTCGGATGATCAGTACTGAGGGAGCGCCGCACTGTTGGAGGGTCAGTACTGAGGGAGCGCCGCACTGTTGGAGGGTCAGTACTGAGGGAGTGCTGCACTGTCAGAGGGTCAGTACTGAGGGAGTGCCGCACTGTCAGAGGGTCAGTACTGAGGGAGTGCTGCACTGTCGGAGGGTCAGTACTGAGGGAACGCTGCACTATCGGAGGGTCAGTACTGAGGGAGCGCCGCACCGTCGGAGGATCAGTACTGAGGGAGCGCCGCACTGTTGGAGGGTCAGTACTGAGGGAGCGCCGCACTGTTGGAGGGTCAGTACTGAGGGAGCGCCGCACTGTCGGAGGGTCAGTACTGAGGGAGTGCCGCACTGTCGGAGAGTCAGTACTGAGGGAGCGCCGCACTGTCGGAGAGTCAGTACTGAGGGAGCGCCGCACCGTCGGAGGATCAGTACTGAGGGAGCGCCGCACTGTCGGAGGGTCAGTACTGAGGGAGTGCTGCACTGTCAGAGGGTCAGTACTGAGGGAGTGCTGCACTGTCAGAGGGTAAGTACTGAGGGAGCGCCGCACTGTCGGAGGGTCAGTACTGAGGGAGCGCCGCACCGTCGGAGGATCAGTACTGAGGGAGCGCCGCACTGTCGGAGGGTCAGTGCTGAGGGAGCGCCGCACTGTCGGAGGGTCAGTACTGAGGGAGCGCCGCACTGTCGGAGGGTCAGTGCTGAGGGAGCGCCGCACTATCGGAGGGTCAGTACTGAGGGAGCGCCGCACTATCGGAGGGTCAGTACTGAGGGAGCGCCGCACTGTCGGAGGGTCAGTACTGAGGGAGTGCCGCACTGTCGGAGAGTCAGTACTGAGGGAGCGCCGCACCGTCGGAGGATCAGTACTGAGGGAGCGCCGCACTGTCGGAGGGTCAGTGCTGAGGGAGCGCCGCACTGTCGGAGGGTCAGTACTGAGGGAGCGCTGCACTGTCGGAGGGTCAGTACTGAGGGAGCGCCGCACTGTCGGAGGGTCAGTACTGAGGGAGCGCCGCACTGTCGGAGGGTCAGTACTGAGGGAGCGCCGCACTGTCGGAGGGCCAGTACTGAGGGAGCGCCGCACTGTCGGAGGGTCAGTACTGAGGGAGCGCCGCACTGTCGGAGGGTCAGTACTGAGGGAGCGCCGCTCTGTCGGAGGGTCAGTACTGAGGGAGCGCCGCACTGTCGGAGGGTCAGTACTGAGGGAGCGCCGCACTGTCGGAGGGTCAGTACTGAGGGAGCGCCGCTCTGTCGGAGGGTCAGTACTGAGGGTGCGCCGCACTGTCGGAGGGTCAGTACTGAGGGAGCGCCGCACTGTCGGAGGGTCAGTACTGAGGGAGCGCCGCACTGTCGGAGGGTCAGTACTGAGGGAGCGCCGCACTGTCGGAGGGTCAGTACTGAGGGAGCGCCGCACTGTCGGAGGGTCAGTACTGAGGGAGCGCCGCACTGTCGGAGGGTCAGTACTGAGGGAGCGCCGCACTGTCGGAGGGTCAGTACTGAGGGAGCGCTGCACTGTTGGCGGGTCAGTACTGAGGGAGTGCTGCACTGTTGGTGGGTCAGTACTGAGGGAGCGCCGCACTGTCGGAGGTGCTGCCCATGTATTGAAACACACCTCTGAGAGGCATAACAGTGTAGTGGACAGTGAGCAGGGCAGTCAGTGTTAGAATGGGGGTTGCAGTGGACAGGGGGATTCTAGTAAGCTGCTGGTGAAAGACTCATTCCCTCCCCCCAACCCTGCACTACACCCCGACACGCAATTCAGAAAGAAAACAGAAGAGGAAAGAATAGGAAAAAAAATTAATGAAAGGAACAATGGAGAACAAATTTTACTGAGTGTGGCAGCTGGGAATGTCAGGGTCTGTTTACACACTGGATCAAATTCAGCCAATGGAACCCAATCTCCTTGATTATTTACACTACTGCATGGTCTCATTCCCCTCACCCACCCAGGAGGACATGTGTTGTATTGGATTGAGTTACAGCCCTGGGTCACAGTTATGCCTATAGCTCTATGTGTTTGAGGGGGTGGGAGGAGCAGAGGAGAGGAGGTAGCAGTCACTCAGCATTCACCTTTTGTCTCCGTCATCCATTCGTTTGTCACCTCCAGAGCTTCGAGCCCAGGCAGCTGAAAGCACAGCCACCAATGGTGGAGCTATTAAAATCAGGGATCCTCAAGAGGCCAGACTGAAGGAGCAAAATGATCTCAGACATTTGTAGGGCTGGTGGAGACTACAGAAATGGTGATGGGAGTGAGGTCACGGTGGGATTTGAAAACAAACATGCAAAGTTTAAAACTGAGGCATTGGCAGATTGGGAGCCTATGTCGATCAGCAAACACAGGGATGATGGGTGAATGGGACTCGGTGCGAGTTAGGATATGGGAAGATGAGTTTTGGACAAGTCCAAGTTTACGGAGAATGCAAGATGGGAGGCTGGCCAGGGGAGTATTGGAATAGTCAAGTCTGAAGGTGACAAAGGCATGGATGAGGATTTCAGCAGCAGATGAGCTAAGGCAGGCCAGCGACTTGCTACAACTGTACTGGGCATTGGTGAGACCACACCTAGAGTACTGTGTACAGTTTTGGTCTCCTTATTTACGGAGGGATAAACTTGCATTGGAAGCAGTTCAGAGAAGGTTCACTAGGTTGATTTCTGGGATGAAGGGATTGTCTTATGAGGAAAGGTTGAGCAGGTTCGGCCTATACTCGTTGGAGTTTAGAAGAATGAGGGGTGATCTTGCTGAAACATAAGATTCTGAGGGTAGACACTGAGAGGGTGTTTCCCCTTGTGGTGGAATCTAGAATTTGGGGGCACAGTTTCAGAATAAGGGATCTCCCATTTAAGAAGGAGATGTGGAGGAATTTCTTCTCTCAGAGGGTCATTCATCTGTGGAATTCACTTCCCCAGAGAGCAGTGGAGGCTGGGTCACTGAATATATTCACGACTGGGTTCGACAGATTTTTGATCTACAAAGAAGTCAAGGAGGGTATGCAGCAAAGTGGAGTTGAGGTCACAATCAGCCATGATCTTATTGGATGGCGAAGCAGGCTCGAGGAGCTGAATGGTCTGTTCCTGCTGCTATTTCTTACATTTATGTTTCTTATGTTCTTAGACAGACCATGTTACGGAGATGGAATTGGTGGCCTTGGTGAAGGGGTCAGGAGCTCAGCTCAGGGTCAACCTGGACCCAGAGAAAACAAGGGAGATTGAAATGTATGAACAGATTCTTCACTCACCAGAACATCCTAGAGTCTCCCTCCTTTACATGGCACATCCCTCCATTCTCACAAGGGCTACTGATGCAGGCATTGATCGGAGATTCACAGTTCCTGCCCTGGAAGAGTTGGAGAGAAAACAGTGAGTTCCCTGTTGGATTTCTGCCCTCATTGAAGGGTTGAGTGTCACTGTTGAAGATAATGTTTTCTGTTTCAAGAGTAGACAGACAGCGCCATGATTGTCCAAAATCAAGAGGGGTTGATAGAGAAACTGTTTCCACTGGCAGAAGGGTCGATAAACAGACGGCACAGATTTAAGATAATTGGCAAAGGAACCAGGGGATGCATGGTGAGAATTTTTTTTTATGCAGCAAGTTGTTGTGATCTGGAATGTGCTGCCTGAAAGGGCGGTGGAAGCAGATTCAATACTGACTTGCAAGAAGGAACTGATAAATTCTTGAAGGGTAAAAAAACGCAGGGCTATGGGGGACAGAGCAGGGGAGTGGGACTAACTGAAGAGCTCTACCAAAGGGCACATGAACAATGGACTGAATAGCATCCTCCTTTGCTGGGAGGAAGTATTTCTGCTGCTTGGAGGGGGAAGGGTGTCTAGGATTCAGGCACATAGCCTAACAGTTAGAACCAGACCTTTCAGGAGTGATATGTGGAAACATTTCTACACACAAAGAGTGGTAGAAGATTGGAACTTTCTTCCATAAATGGCAATTGATGCTGGATCAATTTTTAATTTTAAATCAGAGATTGATAGATTTTTGTTAACCAAATGTATTGAGGAGTATGGGGTGAAGGTGGGTATATGGAGTTCGGTCACAGATCAGCCAGGGCCTGACTGAATGACAGACCAGGCTCAGGAGGGTAAATGGCCTTCTCCTGTTCCTCTAAGATTCTATGATCCTATACCAGGTGTTCTTAATCCAGTTAGAACACATTTAAACACACACACACAAACAGGAAAAGAGCAACTAGTCTGTTTGACGTCTCCCATTGAGATGTGATGTCGTCACGCAATCTCCCGGGAGATACAAAAAAAAACATATCCCACCCAAACTTTACTTCAGCAATATTGGAATTTGGCACATAAAGAGAAAACAAAATACTGAGATTTGCTGGAAGTCTGAAATAAAATTTGAGGTGCTTGAAACACTCAGTAGGTCTGGCAGCATCTGTAGTGAGAGAGAAACAGAGTTAATGTTTCAGGTCGATGACCCTTCGTCAGAATTAGAAGATGCTCGAGATTTAACAGTTTATAAACAAGTACACAGCCAAGGAAAAAGACTGGTGGGGGAGAAAGAGGAAAGAGGAAAGAATGTGGGATGATGGGTGCAAGGCAAAACGAGGCGATAATGAGACAAGTACAACATCCGTGCATCCTTCGCCCTCTGCTCTTCTGCTGTAAACATTTACACTTCCTCAGGACCCACCTTTTGTTTCTTTACTTGCCTCATACATAAAATAACAGGGAGTGAGTTACAGGCTGGAATCTAATTGAGGGGTTCGGGGGGTTTATATATAGAATAACAGATACCCAGGAGTGAGTTACAGGCTGGAATCTAATCGAGGGGTTCGGGTGGTTTATATATAGAATAACAGATACCCGGGAGTGAGTTACAGACTGGAATCTAATCGAGGGGTTTATATATAGAATAACAGATACCCGGGAGTGAGTTACAGACTGGAATCTAATCGAGGGGTTCGGGGGGTTTATATATAGAATAACAGATACCCGGGAGTGAGTTACAGACTGGAATCTAATCGAGGGGTTTGGATGGTTTATATATAGAATAACAGATACCCGGGAGTGAGTTAAAGGCTGGAATCTAATCGAGGGGTTCGGGGGTTTATATATAGAATAACAGATACCCAGGAGTGAGTTAAAGGCTGGAATCTAATCGAGGGGTTCGGATGGTTTATATATAGAATAACAGATACCCGGGAGTGAGTTACAGACTGGAATCTAATCAAGGGGTTCGGTGGGTTTATATATAGAATAACAGATACCCGGGAGTGAGTTACAGACTGGAATCTAATCGAGTGGTTCGGGGGGTTTATATATAGAATAACAGATACCCGGGAGTGAGTTAAAGACTGGAATCTAATCGAGTGGTTCGGGGGTTTTATATAGAATAACAGATACCCGGGAGTGAGTTACAGACTGGAATATAATCGAGGGGTTCGGGTGGTTTATATATAGAATAACAGATACCCAGGAGTGAGTTACAGACTGGAATCTAATCGAGGGGTTTGGATGGTTTATATATAGAATAACAGATACCCGGGAGTGAGTTACAGGCTGGAATCTAATCGAGGGGTTCGGGTGGTTTATATATAGAATAACAGATACCCGGGAGTGAGTTACAGGCTGGAATCTAATCGAGGGGTTCGGGTGGTTTATATATAGAATAACAGATACCCGGGAGTGAGTTACAGGCTGGAATCTAATCGAGTGGTTCGGGGGGTTTATATATAGAATAACAGATACCCGGGAGTGAGTTAAAGACTGGAATCTAATCGAGTGGTTCGGGGGTTTTATATAGAATGACAGATACCCGGGAGTGAGTTACAGACTGGAATATAATCGAGGGGTTTGGATGGTTTATATATAGAATAACAGATACCCAGGAGTGAGTTACAGGCTGGAATCTAATCGAGGGGTTCGGGGGGTTTATATATAGAATAACAGATACCCGGGAGTGAGGTACAGGCTGGAATCTAATCGAGGGGTTCGGGGGGTTTATATATAGAATAACAGATACCCGGGAGTGAGTTACAGACTGGAATCTAATCGAGGGGTTCGGGGGGTTTATATATAGAATAACAGATACCCGGGAGTGAGTTACAGACTGGAATCTAATCGAGGGGTTTATATATAGAATAACAGATACCCGGGAGTGAGTTACAGACTGGAATCTAATCGAGGGGTTTATATATAGAATAACAGATACCCGGGAGTGAGTTACAGACTGGAATCTAATCGAGGGGTTCGGATGGTTTATATATAGAATAACAGATACATGGGAGTGAGTTACAGACTGGAATCTAATCGAGGGGTTTATATATAGAATAACAGATACCCGGGAGTGAGTTACAGACTGGAATCTAATCGAGGGGTTTATATATAGAATAACAGATACCCGGGAGTGAGTTACAGACTGGAATCTAATCGAGGGGTTTATATATAGAATAACAGATACCCGGGAGTGAGTTACAGACTGGAATCTAATCGAGGGGTTCGGGGGGTTTATATATAGAATAACAGATACCCGGGAGTGAGTTACAGACTGGAATCTAATCGAGGGGTTTATATATAGAATAACAGATACCCGGGAGTGAGTTACAGACTGGAATCGAATCGAGGGGTTTATATATAGAATAACAGATACCCGGGAGTGAGTTACAGACTGGAATCGAATCGAGGGGTTTATATATAGAATAACAGATACCCGGGAGTGAGTTACAGACTGGAATCTAATCGAGGGGTTCGGATGGTTTATATATAGAACAACAAATACCTGGGAGTGAGTTACAGACTGGAATCTAATCGAGGGGTTTATATATAGAATAACAGATACCCGGGAGTGAGTTACAGACTGGAATCTAATCGAGGGGTTCGGATGGTTTATATATAGAACAACAGATACCTGGGAGTGAGTTACAGACTGGAATCTAATCGAGGGGTTTATATATAGAATAACAGATACCCGGGAGTGAGTTACAGACTGGAATCTAATCGAGGGGTTCGGATGGTTTATATATAGAACAACAGATACCTGGGAGTGAGTTACAGACTGGAATCTAATCGAGGGGTTTATATATAGAATAACAGATACCCGGGAGTGAGTTACAGACTGGAATCTAATCGAGGGGTTTATATATAGAATAACAGATACCCGGGAGTGAGTTACAGACTGGAATCTAATCGAGGGGTTCGGATGGTTTATATATAGAACAACAGATACCTGGGAGTGAGTTACAGACTGGAATCTAATCGAGGGGTTTATATATAGAATAACAGATACCCGGGAGTGAGTTACAGACTGGAATCTAATCGAGGGGTTTATATATAGAATAACAGATACCCGGGAGTGAGTTACAGACTGGAATCTAATCGAGGGGTTCGCGGGTTTATATATAGAATAACAGATACCTGGGAGTGAGTTACAGACTGGAATCTAATCGAGGGGTTCGGGTGGTTTATATATAGAATAACAGATACCCGGGAGTGAGTTACAGACTGGAATCTAATCGAGGGGTTCGGGTGGTTTATATATAGAATAACAGATACCCGGGAGTGAGTTACAGACTGGAATCTAATCGAGGGGTTCGGGTGGTTTATATATAGAATAACAGATACCTGGGAGTGAGTTACAGACTGGAATCTAATCGAGGGGTTTATATATAGAATAACAGATACCCGGGAGTGAGTTACAGACTGGAATCTAATCGAGGGGTTCGGGTGGTTTATATATAGAATAACAGATACCCGGGAGTGAGTTACAGACTGGAATCTAATCGAGGGGTTCAGAAGGATCACCATGAAATGGCTTTTACCTTATAGCCGTACGGGCAGCTGCATCTGTAATAATCCAAGGGGTCATCCTGGCAGGTTCCTTGGTTCTTGCAGGGGTTGGACAGGCACGGGCTGCACTTTGCCAGGACACTGAGCTCCGTTGGACCTATTTAGAACAACATGGCACGTGATGCAGAAAGCAACACCTGGTCTGCTGGTAGACTTCAGGCAAGTCTGGCATTTAATTTACGAGATACCGACAGCTGAAGCTGGTCAGTTGTAAAATATCCACAGTTTATTTTACCCTTCGTCCATTAGCAATGATCTAGTAATCTCTTTGCTATCAGCAGTTATCAATGATATCAGCATCCTGAAAATACATCCAGAGGGATTCAGTAACACAACAGCATCTCCGTGAGCGATGTAACTTTCAAATACATGAGTGATACAACAACTAGCTGATAAAACTCTCGAGGTTCTGTAACCTCCTCTACCCCGACAACACTTCGAGATCTCTGCACTTCTCCAATTCTGGTCTCTTGTGCAACCCTCATTTTAATCCCCCCACCAGTGGCGGCTGTACCTTCTGTTGCCTGGGCCCTAAGCTCTGGAATTCCTCCATAAACCCCGTCACCTCTCCTCCTTTAACACACAGCTCAAACCCTGCCTCTTTGATCAAGCTTTTGGTCACGTCCTGATATCTCCTTGTGTGGCTTGATGTCAAATTACAGCTGATTTTCACTCTCATCAAATGCCTTAGGATGCTTTACTGTGTTGAAGGTGCTATATAAATGCAAGTTGTTGTTGTCTGGGGGTATTACACTGAATCTATGTGGAGCCCTGCTTGCTGAAATGGACAGGCTCTGAGGCCCGCTACTATTGAATAGCCGGCTGAGACTTTGAGCAGCTGGGTGTCTGTGGAGGTGTAACCCAAACACAGAGTCGGGGGATTCGCCTGGAGATGGCGGGGGGCGGGGGGGGGGGGGGGGTGGGGGGGTGTGGTGCTCAGGGAGCAGCACTATAAGCCAGCCCACAACTCCAGGTGCACTGAGAGAGAAAACACAACTTCTTACCCTGGCACTCAAACTTCTTCGCTGGTGTGGTCAACAGGAGCTTGCCCTCCATGTCTCCCGGTCCAGCACAGCGGGCAATGCCAGGCTCTTTGTACCCAGTTTTAACCCAGTCTGAAAGCCAGCGGAGATTGCAGTCACAGTAGAGTGGGTTTGCTCCAATGGCACTGAAATAGAGAGAGAGAGATTTAGGAAGAGTTTTACTCCATCTTACAATTCTCCATTTGTATTAGTTGCAACAGCTGTGGCTCAGTGAGTAGCACTCTCAATCTTTAGTCAGGAGGTCATGGGTTCAAGCTACACACCAGAGACTTAAGCACAAAATCCAGACTGATATTCTCATTGCAGTACTGAGGGAGTGCTGCACTGTTGGAGGTGCCGTCACTCAATTAAGTTGTTAAATCGAGGCCCTGTTCTGATGGATGTTAAAGATCCTGTGGCACTATGTGAACAGAACCAGGGGAATTTTTCCAAGTCTCTTCCTTTGTCAACTAACACTGTCAAAAACAGATGAACATGAGTTCCGAAGAAGGGTCACTGACCCGAAACGTTAACTCTGCTTCTCTTTCCACAGATGCTGCCAGACCTGCTGAGTGAATCCAGCATTTCTTGTTTTTGTGTTGAACATTTTTCTCAATGCTTGCTTGTGGGATCTTACTGTGTGCAAGATGGATTTCCATTCAGTCACTGAACTTCAAAAAGTAACTCATTGTATGTAAAGTGCTTTTGGGGAGCTAAAATAAAATGTTATATTAAGGAGTATGAAAGAGAACAATTTCTAAATGCAAAGACTTGCATTTCTCTAGCGCCTTTCACAACCTCAGATGTCTCAAAATGCTTTGCAACTAATGAAGTACTTTTGAAGTGGGGAGCACTCTCCGAGTCTGAAGTTTGTGGGTTAAAAACCCACTCCAGAGACTTGAGCACATAATCTGGGTCAACACTTCAATCCAGTACTGAGGGAGTGCTACACTATTGAAGGTGCTGTATTTCTGATGAGACATTAAACCGAGGCCCTATCTTCCCTTTCAGGTGGATGTAAACAATCCTATAGCCACTATTCCGAAGAAGAGCAGGGGAGTTGTTCCTGGCATCCTGGCCAATATTTATCCCACATCCAAACATCATTAAAAACAGATTATCTGGTCATTGTCACATTTGTGGGATCTTGCTGTGTGCAAATTGGCTACTGTGTTTCCGACAACAGTGATTACACTTCAAAAAGTACTTCATTGGCTGTGAAGTGCTTTGGGGCGTCCTGAGGTGAAAGGCACCATAGAAATGCAAATCTTTCATTTTTGTTGATGTAGTTCTGGAATCCATTTACAGCCTACACTGCTACTGGTGTCAACTGAGCTGAGGTTCATGTCCGACCCTGGTTTGGCCTTTATCTGACACTCACGCATTCCTCAAGGGGTTCAACAAATCGTCAGCAGTGGGAGGAACCAGCACTGTCCCCCACCCCCCCTCACCCCCCCACCCTCCCTAACCCAGGTGAGCCAGCTGCCCTGGGTGAGATCAGTTAGTGACACAGATTAGAGATCGAGTCCTGGGACATACTGGTCTGTCTTGGTTAGATCATTGGATAAACATGAAGAATCTTCGCAGAGCCAACTCCGCATGTTTAATATAATGTGTGATGAACATTCCCTCCACTTACAGGTGAGACAGAGAAGCCACGTCACCAAAGATTCCTTTGGGAAGAGTGGAGATGTCATTCCCATGCAGTGACCTGTGTGGGAAAAGGCAAAGGTAAGTTCAAAAAGTGCAAATCAGTAGCCACATTGAGGAGTCAATCACTGAAAATATACTGAGCTATCGGAAGTCCAGATCATTCAAACATGACTACAATTTAAGCATAGAATCCCAATAGTCCAAACCCCTTCCCATTCATTCCCACTGTACACAATCCTAATGGACCCAAACCCCTTCCCATTCACTCCCACTGTACACAATCCTAATGGACCCAAACCCCTTCCCATTCACTCCCACTGTACACAATCCGAATGGACCCAAACCCCTTCCCATTCATTCCCACTGTACACAATCCTAATGGACCCAAACCCCTTCCCATTCACTCCCACTGTACACAATCCTAATGGACCCAAACCCCTTCCCATTCATTCCCACTGTACACAATCCTAATGGACCCAAACCCCTTCCCATTCACTCCCACTGTACACAATCCGAATGGACCCAAACCCCTTCCCATTCATTCCCACTGTACACAATCCTAATGGACCCAAACCCCTTCCCATTCACTCCCACTGTACACAATCCTAATGGACCCAAACCCCTTCCCATTCATTCCCACTGTACACAATCCTAATGGACCCAAACCCCTTCCCATTCATTCCCACTGTACACAATCCTAATGGACCCAAACCCCTTCCCATTCACTCCCACTGTACACAATCCTAATGGACCCAAACCCCTTCCCATTCACTCCCACTGTACACAATCCTAATGGACCCAAACCCCTTCCCATTCACTCCCACTGTACACAATCCTAATGGACCCAAACCCCTTCCCATTCACTCCCACTGTACACAATCCTAATGGACCCAAACTCCTCCCCATTCACTCCCACTGTACACAATCCTAATGGACCCAAACCCCTTCCCATTCACTCCCACTGTACACAATCCTAATGGACCCAAACTCCTCCCCATTCACTCCCACTGTACACAATCCTAATGGACCCAAACCCCTTCCCATTCACTCCCACTGTGCACAATCCTAATGGACCCAAACCCCTTCCCATTCACTCCCACTGTACACAATCCTAATGGACCCAAACCCCTTCCCATTCACTCCCACTGTACACAATCCTAATGGACCCAAACCCCTTCCCATTCACTCCCACTGTACACAATCCTAATGGACCCAAACCCCTTCCCATTCACTCCCACTGTACACAATCCTAATGGACCCAAACCCCTTCCCATTCACTCCCACTGTACACAATCCTAATGGACCCAAACCCCTTCCCATTCACTCCCACTGTACACAATCCTAATGGACCCAAACCCCTTCCCAATCACTCCCACTGTACACAATCCTAATGAACCCAAACCCCTTCCCAATCACTCCCACTGTACACAATTCCAATGGACCCAAACCCCTTCCCATTCACTCCCACTGTACACAATCCCAGTGGCCTAAACCCCTTCCCATTCACTCCCACTGTACACAATCCTAATGGACCCAAACCCCTTCCCATTCACTCCCACTGTACACAATCCTAATGAACCCAAACCCCTTCCCATTCACTCCCACTGTACACAATTCCAATGGACCCAAACCCCTTCCCATTCATTCCCACTGTACACAATCCTAATGGACCCAAACCCCTTCCCATTCATTCCCACTGTACACAATCCTAATGGACCCAAACCCCTTCCCATTCACTCCCACTGTACACAATCCTAATGAACCCAAACCCCTTCCCAATCACTCCCACTGTACACAATTCCAATGGACCCAAACCCCTTCCCATTCACTCCCACTGTACACAATCCTAATGAACCCAAACCCCTTCCCAATCACTCCCACTGTACACAATTCCAATGGACCCAAACCCCTTCCCATTCAGTCCCATTGTACACAATCCCAGTGGCCTAAACCCCTTCCCATTCACTCCCACTGTATACAATTCCAACGGACCCAAACCCTTTCCCATTAACTCTCATTGTACGCAATCCTAATGGACCCAAACCCCTTCCCATTCACTCCCACTGCATATAATTACAATAGTACAAGCCCATAACGTTTCATTCCATTGTATCGAAGTCCACTTTTCATGCACTTCCATTGGGAGCATTTCAGATCCAAGTTTAAAGTGTTCCAAGATGATCCATTTTAATCAACATTGAGCTCATTAGGTAAGTCAAATTTAAGGCTGGCGACAGTAATATTTAAGAAATGTGATCGGTTAGCTGTGAGCACTCTGTTTTTTGTTCAGCTGCTGAGTGAATGGTTCCATGGGCTGGGAGGTGGAAATGTGAAAAACTGCTGCTTCTACGTTGTTTTTTAAGTTGCCCTTCCTGTACCCTCACCACCCTCCCCAATCCCCCGCTCTCCTCCCCTGATGTTACTGTCCCCTCATTCCATTAGCTGTTGCAAAAACCTTCATCCACCAGCACTGGGCAGGCCATTTCATCATGGAGGGTGTCACAGCCAGACCTGACCCTGTCCCCTTCCTCTCTCTGTAACCTCCTCCAGCCCCACAACCCTCCGAGATCTCTGTAACCTCCTCCAGCCCCACAACCCTCCGAGATCTCTGTAACCTCCTCCAGCCCCACAACCCTCCGAGATCTCTAACCTCCTCCAGCCCCACAACCCTCCGAGATCTCTGTAACCTCCTCCAGCCCCACAACCCTCCGAGATCTCTGTAACCTCCTCCAGCCCCACAACCCTCCGAGATCTCTGTAACCTCCTCCAGCCCCACAACCCTCCGAGATCTCTGTAACCTCCTCCAGCCCCACAACCCTCCGAGATCTCTGTAACCTCCTCCAATTCTAGTCTCTTGTGCATTACCAATTTTAATCGCTCCACCATTGGCGGCTGTGCCTTCAGCTGCTGAGGCCCTAAGTTTGGGAATTTCCCCCTCCCCGCCCAAACATCTCCGCCTCCCTATCTCTTTCTCCTCCTTTAAGACGCTCCTTAAAACCTACCTCTTTGACCAAGCCTTTGGTCATCAGACCTAATGTCTCCTTATGTGGCTGGGTGTCAAATTTTGTCTGATTTATGCTCCTGTGAAGCACAGTGGGATGTTTTACAATGTTAAAGGTGCTATATAAATGCAAATTGTTTTTGTTCTTACACATCCACTTACTGGGAGGTGTGTGACTGGACTTATTGGTGAATATCCTATATTCGGGGGGTGGGGGGGGGGGGCGGGGGGTGTCATTTGAGACCTCAGTGGGGTGGTTGTCACTGAGTTGTCCCAGGCCCAGGTAAGGGTCCCATGCTCAGGGTTACGAGCCACGGCCAAAGGCGGAACCAGCACATTTTCCGTGGTGATGGCGGAAGAGTCAGAACCGCGAGGGTGAGCAGCTGCTAACAGATGGAGGATCCTTCGAGAAGAGGACTTTAAAGCACAACTGAGGAAGGAAATGGGAAATTACCTCGTGCACTTTCCCCTAGTCACATTGCTCATTCTTATGCAAGTTAAAGAATGGAAGACTCTTACGAGTAACTGAAGAGGAAAGTGCAGAACCGTGAGGCATGGAGAAATGAGCAGAGGAGCTGTTCTTGGGCACATCACCACTACTATCTTATATTCATGAGCCCTGGTTTTGTACTCCTCACAAGCAGACATACCTTCTCTATACCTTCCCTACATCTACCCTCTCGGATCCCTTCATAATTTTAAAGACCTCTATCAGGTTATCCTCAGACTTCTCTTTTTTATAAAGAGAAAAAAGCCCCAGCCTGTTCAGCCATTCCTGATAGAAGTTATAACTTCTTAGTTCCGTTATCATCGTGCAATTTTTTGGCACCTTCTCCAGTGCTTCTATATTCTTTTTTTAGTTATGTATACTCTGCATCAAATGTTGAATTAACAGGCTGTGTGCTTCAATCTCTTCTGAGCTATCATCTCACTCAGTGACAGACCAAGGCTGTAATTAGTAAGCTTTCCACTGCCAGGAGCACTCAGCAGGTTGCCAGGTGACACTGTTCCTGGGCGTTAATGAAAGCACTGGCCTGTTAAATAATCTGCCAGTTTGAAACTGAATTAAGAGCTGGACTGTTGAAACTGTTCTCTGAACAGCAGTGCAGTACACAGCATGCATAAGGGAACGTCTCCGAAAAGGTGCAAAAAACAAGGAAGGGAAAAAAAGAACCACCCACACTCACAAGTTTTTTGAAGTAGTAATACTAAATTCTATGTTATGTCTCTTGTGACACAAGGAAAGAGGTATCTGAAGTGATGTTTATTCAGAGACTAAGACAGAGAGAGATACAGAAAGGTAGACAGAGAGAGAGTGAGAATAAGGAGAGGCAGGCAGAGAGAGAAAATGATCATGCAGGTAGAGAAATTGGACAGATTGACAGATGGAGAGATATACAGAGCAAGTGGCCAACCCCTTATTCTGAGATTGTGACCCCATGTTCTAGACTCCCCAGCCAGGGGAAACATCCTCCCAGCATTTACTGTCAAGACCTTTACAAATTTTATACGTTTCAGTGAGATCACTTTTCATTCTTCTAAATTCCAGGGTGAATAATCCCAGTCCACTCAATCGTTCCTCATAGGACAATCCCCTCATTCCAAGGATCATTCTAGTGAACTTTTATTGCACTCTCTTTAAGACAAGTATATCCTTTCTTCAATAAGGAGACCAAAACTGTACACACTACTCCAAGTGTGGTGTAATTTCAGTAAGACTTCACTCTTATACTCCATTCCCGTTGTATTAAAGGCTAACATACCACTTGTTTTCCTAATTGCTTGCTTAACATGCATGTTCTGTGATGCACGTGCAATGACACCCAGGCCCCTCCCAGTTTCTCACCATTTCAAAATATTCTGCTTTTCTATTTCTTCTTCCAAAGTGGATAACTTCACATTTTCCCACATTATAATCTATCTGACATTTCTTGCTCACTCACTTAACCTGTCTATATCCTTCTGCAGCCTCTTCAAATCCTCCCCACCTAATTTTGTATCGTTAGCAAACTTGAATACATTACTCAATCATTGATATAGATTGTAAATAGCTGACAGCCTAAGCACTGATCCTTGTGGTACTTTTTTTTTATTAGTTCATGGGATGTGGGCATCGCTGGCTAGGCCAGCATTTATTGCCCATTCCTAATTGCCCTTGAGAAGGTGGTGGTGAGCTGCCTTCTTGAACCACTACAGTCCATGGTGGGTAGGTTACACCCACAGTGCTGTTAGGAAAGGAGTTCCAGGATTTTGACCCAGCGACAGTGAAGGAACGGCGATATAGTTCCAAGTCAGGATGATGTGTGACTTGGAGGGGAACTTGCAGGTGGTGATGTTCCCATGCATCTGCTGCCCTTGTCCTTCTAGTTGGTAGAGGTCGCGGGTTTGGAAGGTGCTGTCGAAGGAGCCTTGGTGCGCTGCTGCAGTGCATCTTGTAGATGGTACACACTGCTGCCACTGTGCGTTGGCGGTGGAGGGAGTGAATGTTTGTAGATGGTGTGCCAATCAAGCGAGTTGCTTTGTCCTGGATGTTGTTGAGCTTCTTGAATGTTGTTGGAGCTGCACCCATCCAGGCAAGTGGAGAGTATTCCATCACACTCCTGACTTGTGCCTTGTAGATGGTGGACAGGCTTTGGGGAGTCAGGAGATGAGTTACTCGCCGCAGGATTCCTAGCCTCTGACCTGCTCTTGTAGCTACAGTGTTTATATGGCTACTCCAGTTCAGTTTCTGATCAATGGTAACCCCCAGGGTGTTGATAATAGGGGATTCAGTGATCGTAATGCCATTGAATGTCAACGGGAGAGGGTTAGATTCTCTCTTGTTGGAGATGGTCATTGCCTGGCACTTGTGTGGCGCGAATGTTACTTGCCACTTATCAGCCCAAGCCTGGATATTGTCCAAGTCTTACTGCATTTCTACACGGACTGCTTCAGTATCTGAGGAGTCACAAATGGTGCTGAACATTCTGCAATCATCAGTGAACATCCCCACTTCTGACCTTATGATTGAAGGAAGGTCATTGATGAAGCAGCTGAAGATGGTTGGGCCGAAGACACCACCCTGAGGAACTCCTGCAGTGATGTCCTGGAGCTCAGATGATTGACCTCCAACAACCACAACCATCTTCCTTTGCGCTAGGTATGACTCCAGCTAGCGGAGGGTTTTCCCCCTGATTCCAATTGACTCCAGTTTTGCCAGGGCTGCTTGATGCCATACTCTGTCAAATGCTGTCTTGATGTCAAGGGCAGTCACTCTCACCTCACCACTGGAGTTCAGCTCTTTTGTCCATGTTTGAACCAAGGCTGTAATGAGGTCAGGAGCTGAGTGGCCCTGGTGGAACTCAAACTGAGCGTCACTGAGCAGGTTATTGCGAAGCAAGTGCTGCTTGATAGCACTGTTGATGACACCTTCCATCACTTTACTGATTGAGAGTAGGCTGATGGGGCGGTAATTGGACTGGTTGGACTTGTCCTTCTTTTTGTGTACAGGACATACCTGGGCAATTTTCCACATTGCAGGGTAGATGCCAGTGTTGTAGCTGTACTGGAACAGTTTGGCTAGGGGCACGGCAAGTTCTGGAGCACAAGTCTTCAGTACTATTGCCGGAATATTGTCAGGGCCCATAGCCTTTGCAGTATCCAGTGCCTTCAGTCAGTTCTTGATATCACGCGGAGTGAATCGAATTGGCTGAAGTCTGGCATCTGTGATGCTGGGGACTCCAGGAGGAGGCTGAGATGAATCATCAACGTGGCACTTCTGGCTGAAGATTATTGCAAATGTTTCAGCCTTGTTTTTCGCACTGATGTGCTGGGCTCCCCCATCATTGAGGATGGGGAGATTTGTGGAGCCTGCTAGTTACAGCCTGCCAACCCAAAAATGATTCATTTATTCTTACTGTCGGTTTTCTGTCCATTATTGAATCCTCAATCCAGTTAATATATTTCCCCCATTCCCATGAGCTCTTGTGCGGCACCTTATTGAATGCTTTCTGAAAATCCAAATACACCATATCCACTGGTTCCCTCTTGTTCACCCTACTTGTTCCAACCTCAAAAAAATCTAACAGATTTGTCAAACACAATTTCCCTTTCATAAATCCATGTTGACTCTGCCCAATCATATAATGATTTTCTAAATGCCCTGTTACCATGTCCCTAATAGATTCTAGCCTTTTCCCTACAGCTGATGTCAGGCTAACTGGCCTATAGTTCTGTGTTTTCTCTCTCTTCCTTTCTCAGATAGTGGGTTGAATAATTGAATTTAATTAATAATTAAATATAATAAATAATTGAAAAATAAGGGAAAGATAGATAGAGATGGGGGAGAGAGAGAGAGGAAAAGAGACAAGTAAAGGAAGAGACAGAAAGTGGCAGAGAGAGGAAGAGAGATGGGAGAGAGACAGGGAGAGAGTCGGAGAGAGAGGGACAGAGATATAGACAGGGAGAAACAGATAAACAGGACAGAGTGAGAGACGAATGTAGAAGGCAGAGAAACTGCGGTAATTGGCTTAAAGGAGGAGCATTGGAGCAGAATGTAATACAATTTGATCTCAGTAGCCTGGACCAGTGAGAGAGAGAGAGAGAGCGAGAGAGAGAGATCGGGGGTGGGTGGGAGTGGGTGGAGGTGGCGGGTGGGTGTTGGAGATGTTGGGGTGGGGGGGGGGTGGTGGTGGGTGGTGCAGTGAGCATCAGGGAAGACCCAGACCCAGGATTGGATTCAGCAGTGATGCTCTCCATGTTCAAATAGCTGACCTGGACTCACTGCCCTGGGCTTGAACAAGAGGACTGGTCAGTCAGGGTAGAAAGGGAGTTGGGTCCTTCTGCAACTGTACACCAGCAGGAGGGCAGGAAACGGGGAATAAACACAACTTGCAATGCTAGAGGTTAGAATGGATGAAAATAAACTTCCTGGGTAAAACATCATTTTAGAGACACTCCCTTGCCCTTCCCCCCTTCAGGCTCTGACCTGCTGTCACTGCCCAGCCTCCCGGTCACTCAAAGTCAGTCGACACTACATGAAGGAGATTGTCTTTTAGACAGGCAATTAGTTACCATCACAGATTTGTCCCCACCTCTCCCTCCCACTGCAGCAGGCTATCCTGACACTAGATATAGGCAGCTCTGGCTGCTACTCATACACAGATGCTGCACACACTCAGTCCTGAGTGACTCGCTCTTTTAATTCCTCATGCGTTTATTTATTTTCACTTTCCTAGCTTTCTCCCCTCCCCCTCCCACCCCCACTAAGATGCGGGCTGTTGTTGGGATGTAGTCACTGTAAGCACTAAGCCACTAACCTCCTCACAGGCTGCTGCCCTTCTGCACTGAAAAATTCCTGTCCCCTATTGTTTCCTCGTCCCCTATTCTTTGAGTGACATCAACAACAGCAACTTATATTTATATAGCATCTTTAACATAATAAAACATCCCAAGATGCTTCACAGGAGCATAATCGGACAAATCTGACACCGGGCCACGTAAGGACAGGTGACCAAAAGCTTGGTCAAAGAGGTAGGTTTTAAGGAGCGTCTTAAAGGAGAGAGAGGTGGATATATGGAGAGGTTTAGGGAGGGAATTCCAGAGCTTGGGGCCCAGGCAGCTGAAGGCACGGTCGCCAGTAGTGGAGCAATTAAAATCAGGAATGCACAAGAGGCCGGAATTGGAGGAGCTCAGAGACCTTGGAGGGTTGCAGGGCTGGGGGAGGTTACAGAGATAGGGAGGGGTGAGGCCATGGAGGGAATTAAAAACAAGAATGACAATTTTAAAATCTGACGGTTTGCCGTACCGGGAGCCAGTGTAGGCCAGCGCGCACAGGGAGTGATGGCTGAGCGGGAAATGACGTTTTCAATTTAGTGCCAAATTAGGGACACGTCGATCAAGGATTGAAAGGTGACTGCAACAATTTGCTTCATGTTGAGATCTGAGAGCTGGCAAAGAGGTGAGATGTTCATCCCCTAGTCTACGCCAGCTAGGAAGCCAGTTCCCAAGCAGCAGCGTGTTGCACCCAGTTACTGTTGGATACAAGGTTTAGTGTCAGTGTACACAGGAACAGGAGGAGGCCATTCAGCCCCTCAAGCCTGTTCCATCATTCAATTAAATCATGGCTGATCTGCACCTCAACTCTGTTTACAAGTCTTCGATCCATATCTCTTAATACCTTTACCCAACAAACTCTGTCAATTTCAGTCCTGAAATTGATCCCCAATATGCAAGGACTTTTTGGGAATTGAGTTCCAAATTTCCACTACCCATTGTGCTTCCTGATCTCCCCTCAGGAATGGTCTAGCTTTAGTTTTAAGATTATGTTTCTAGTTCTGGACTCCCTCAGCAGAGGAAATAGTTTCTCTGTATCTACCCCATCAAATCCTCATCATTTTAAAAGCTCAATTAGATCAACGACTAATTTTCTAAAGTCAAGGGAATGCAAACCAACTGTGCAATATTCCCTCCTGATTTAACACTTTAAGCACTGAAATCATTCTGCTGAATCTGCACTGTTTCCCCTCCAAGGCCAATCTATCTCTGCTGAGGCACGATACTCAACTGTTTCTGAGCCACAACTGGTCGTTTACAGCTCTCGGGAAAGAACGGTTCTTCTGACTGTTTGTAGGAACATTGCAAAAGCATTCGTGAGGATGACCTCATGTCGCAAACACACTCTTGCTGAACGAATTTATGACACTGCTCTTGATAGACCTGGACTTTCCAATTAGTGTTAATATAGCACTGGGTTTAACTCATTGACTGAAGAGTTGAGTGTAGCACCAAGACCCACAGGACAAGACACTGCTGATGTTGAAGAGAGTTAGGGAGAAGAGGAGGTGATTGGGTGACCCCCGCACCACCGCCACCCCCCTCATCCCCCCCACAAAGCTCATGGTTTTAAAGAACTGAAGATTGTTGGAGGAGGTTGAAGACTGAGGGAGGTGAAGAATTCCACAGTTCTCAGCTTCAGGGAAAGAGAGAGTGAGGAGTCTTGACTGTAACACAGTGAGAATGCAGGAAGGATGAAGGACAGTGTGGAGTGGGTTTTGGAGCTCAGTAGGAACAAGAGGGGAAAGTTGAAAGGAATTCCGATCATTAGAGAAACAAAGGTTTGGATAGAGACGAGAAGGGAGAGAGGAATCACTTATCGGAAGTTAAGTTCTAGTTAGGTGTCAGCCTTCCTCTTACAAACAACAGGATATTGAAACACAAGCTTTGCGACAACTTGATCATCACTTAAGTTGCATCCTTTTGTCTTAAGCTCAGCTTTTATCTCCAAATGGACTCGCCACAAATAGGATTACAACTGACCCACAGCAACACACAGAACAATTTCGATGGGACACGGAAAGATTGAATTCATGCCACTCTCCTCTCATAAACATGGGCATTGCCCGAAAATGTTAACCATCTGCCCAAAGCTCAGACCAATGGCAACTCTGTTCCTGCTCTCCACTAACAGTATCTCCAATCAACTGGGCTTCTCATTACAAAGAAGTCATGTGAACCATTACCCATTAATCTTTTACTGAACTGCAGTCTTGTGAACTTTCTTTTTTCAAATATCCGCATTGTGTGGTGATTCACTGAATAATACAACTCAGAAGGCGGCTATTCGGCCCATCATGCCTGTGCCAGCTCTTTGAAAGAGCTATCCATTCCCCTGCTCTTTTCTCATAGCCCTGCAATATTTCTCCTTTTCAAATATATATCCAATTTCCTTTTGAAAGTTACTACTGAATCTGTTTCCACTGCCCTTTCAGGCAGCACATTCCAGATCATAATAACTCAAAGGAATTCTCCTCATCTCCTCATTCGTTCTTTTTCCAATTATCTTAAATCCATGTCCTCTGGTGACTGATCTTCCAGTCAGTGAAAACAGTTTCTCCTTATCTACTCTATAAAAACCCTCCATAATTTTGAACATCTGTATTAAACCATCTCTGCTCTAAGGAGAAAATACCAGTTGTTCCACATATCTGAAGTCCATCATCCCTGGCACCATTCTTTTGTTTATTCGTTCATGGGATGTCGGCATCACTGGCGAGGACAGCATTTATTGTCCATCCCTTGAGAAGGTGGTGGTGAGCTGCCTTCTTGAACCACTAATGACTTTGCAGTGGTTTGATAGGCAATTTCAGAGGGCAGTTAAGAGTCAACCAAATTACCGTGGGTCTGGAGTCACATGTAGCAGATTTCCTTCACCTAAAGAAGAACCAGATGGGTTTTTACAACAGTCGACAATGGTTTCATGGCCATCATTAGACTAGCTTTTAATTCCAGATTTATTAATTGAATTCAAATTCCACCTTCTGCTGGGGTGGGATTTGAACCCATGTCTCCAGAGCAATACCCTGGGTCTCTGGGTTACTAGTCCAGTGACAATACACTACGCCACCACCTGCCCATAACTAGTAAACCTCCTGTGCACTCTCAAAGACCTTGACATCCTTCCTAAAATTTGGCACCCACAACTGATCACAACACTCAAGCTGAGGCCTAACCAGTGATTGTTTGTACGAAGATGGTTAAGTGTTTTCCAGTTGGGACTTACAGGAGCCGAAGAGAGTGGAGACCCTGGAATGCAGAGGCAGGGATACATCGTAAGGAATTGTAACTGAGAATCCTGGAGTCAAAAATAAAGAGGGGGAGAAAATGCAACAGTTAGATGCTGGAAAATAAAACTTGACTTTGTCATCGTCTTGTGAGGCGTCCAACACCCCATGTTCCCTGTGGCTCAGTGAGCAGCACTTTCGCCTCTGAATAAGAGGCGATATCATTGAAATGTATAAAATTCTTAAAGGGCTTGAAATGCTGAGAGGCTGCTTCCCCTAGCTGCAGAGTCTGAAACCAGGGGGCACAATCTCAGAGTAAGAGGACGATCATTTAGGACTCAGATAAGGGAACGTTTCTTCACTCAGAGGATTGTGAATCTTTGGAATTCTCTACCTCAGACAGCTGTGGATGCTCTGTCGTTGAGTATATTCAAGACTGAGATCAATAGATTTTTGGATTCTAAGGGAATCGAAGGAATGGGACCAGTGCAGGAAAGTGCAGCTGAGGTGGATCAGCCATGGTCTTATTGGATGGTGGAGCAGACTCAAGGGGCTTTTTAACCAACTCCTGTTCCACTTTTTTATGCTATGAATCAGATCACGGGGTTTGAGCCCCACTTCATGAGACTGGAGCACATAATCCAGGCTGACACTCCCCGTGCAGTACCGAGGGAGCGCTGCACTGTCAGAGGTGCCACCTTCTGGATGAGACTTGAAACTGAGGCCACATCTTCAGGTGGGTGTAAAGTAAATCCCACAGGACTGTTTGAAGAAAAGTAGGGGGGAGTTCTTACATGGGAGCCTAGAGAGCGAGTTAGATGTACAGCAATCAACCCAACAGCCAATACAGATTTGGTGTAATAATTTAACATAACAGATTTGGCTTCGATTTCAAGGTAGGGAGTTGTCAACCCTCCTGAATTGCCCTGGAGTCTCCAGGAATGCAAGATTAATCTCTCAGACACTGTTGCACTCAAAACCCATGAGGAGAAATATCATGGGAGCATTAAAGAAAATAGCGGCGTGGTTTTTAATATTTATTAGTTGTAAAAGTATTGGGATTTGGGGGCAAAAAAGGACTGTTCAATCGGGTGAGGAAGTTGGAGGGCAGGAGGTCATGTGATACAACCTCCAGGACTACATCCAACTGGAGTTGGCGACCCTGGAAGGGTGACTGTTGTCTATGATGCATTACCACTATTCATTGTTACTTACAGTGTGGTCAGCTGGCTCATGTTGATGAAAGACGTATTGGTCAAGGAACTGATCTGGTTGTTGCTCATGTCCCTGGTGAGCAAAGAATGAAATGATTAGCATCACCCATCGAAAACCACGGGGAGGGCGAGATTGGCTTAGAGAGGCTCGAAGCGACAATTGGCCCAGCCTCCCATGTCTCATTGGAAAGTAGCCACAGCTTGGGAGGCATTCGCACCAGGGTCAGAGGGCAGGTTGACCTCAGGTTGTACCTCCAGATGTCACAGCACAGCACTGAGTCCAAGTGGTAAGGTTCCTCCCATCTGACTGTATCCAGAAAGCTCACCACACAGGAACAGGAGGATGAAAGAAAAGATCACGGTTCATCTAGTTCGGATTCTACCATCCTGACAGTCACATGATACAATGATAATGGAGTTATTGACTAATCACAGCGATCAATCTCTACCAATGAGTCTACAACAGACCCAGACATGAGGTGAGGAAAACCCCCAGTGTCACCCGTTTCTCTCAAGCAAATTGCTGCACTCATCACACGCCACGTCTCAAATTACGCAGATACTGGATCCCCAAAATGTTATTTTCTGAAAGGAATTTATCTAACGTGCATTTGAATGAATCAATATTATCTACTTCCACCGTCTCCCTAGGGAGTCTGCTCCATAGATTGACCACTCGCTCACTGAAATATTGTTGCAGCAGATTATGTTTGACTTTGTCCTCCTTTAGATGCATTGGGGAGCTGAATTCCCTCACATTCCCACCCTGTCCCTTGCCATCAGGGCCTTAGATCATTCCGGTATGCTGTCTCTGGTCACGAGCAAGGCACAGGCTTGACCTCTGCTCCCAGAAAGGGACTGGGGCCTCTGCAGATATCTGGTACCCATTGAACAGACAAGGGTGATGTTGAGGCACGAATGTCCCCATTCACCTTATTGTCTGGGGCTCGGACCTATTTCAGGGGGCAGACAGCAATTATAATGGGGTCTCCATTGCCCCTTGTTGCTCTCTGCAACTCCTGGGATTTTTCAAGGCCATAAAATGGGTCATTGTAAATCAAATTGACCCTTCCCATTTCCCAATTCGTTTGTTCAGAACTGTTCCTGGAAATGCATTGTCTACCCCCTACGCCCAAACACACTCCGCTCTACCCCCCAGCCCAAACCCACTCCACATCACCACCCCACCCCCACCCCCACCCCGTCTCCCTAGGATACCTACACCAGCTGCAGATGTTTGAAGGTGCAGAGTACAGTGGGAACTGAACTGAACTGGTTACCATCCAGGTACCTGGAAGATAAAGGATAGAATTAGGGCTGGTGGAATTTATGAATGGGGTTGCATTCAAATACAATTACACCCATTGGTTGACACAGGTAACTGCCCATGTGCTGCTGAAACCCTCATCCTGCCTTTGTTACCTCCTTGACTATCCCAATGCTCTCTTGACTGGCCTCACACCTCCATAAACTTGAGCTCCTCCAAAACTCTGCTGCCCGCATCCTAACTCGCACTAAATCCCATTCACCCATCACCCACTTTGCCTGCTGACCTACATTAGTACAGGGCCCAGCAATGCCTCAATTTTGACATTCTCATCCGTGCTTTCAAATCCCTTCATGCCTCATCCCTCCCTGTCTGTTATCTCCTCCAGCCCGACAACACTCCAAGATCTCTGCGTTCTTCCAATTCTGGCCTCTTCCACATCCCCAATTTTAATTGCTGTACTACTGGCGGCTGTGCTTTCAGCTGCCGAGCCCCTAAGCTCCAGGATTCCCACCCTCATCCTCTCTGTCTCTCTCTTCTCCTTTAAGATGCTGCTAAAACCTACCTCTTTGACCAAGCTTTTAGCCACCTGTCCTAATATCTCCTCCTTCTGCTCAATGTCAATTGTTGTTCGATAACTGCACCTGTGAAGCACCTTGGGGCATTTTACAATGATAAATGTGCTATATAAATGCAAATTGTTGTTGCTGATTTGCAGGGACCAGGAAGATAGGAGTTCAATCCCTAGTCGGCACTGCATTGGACAATCCCAGATGTGTGGGGGGGATCAAGTAGAACTATTAAACCTCCAGGATTGTCCTGGATCGATCTCCAGAACACCGCTGTGAACGATGAGGGGAAAAAAATCATCAGGGCATTAAAAAAAATTGAAAGATGATGGGGAAAATGGCTGTTTGACTAAGTCAAAAATCGTCCAATCAGGTAATGAAGAGGCTGTTCGCTTTCCTATCGGCTGTGGGTAGGCAGGTGCCGCGAGGATGGTGTCAGGCGACCAATGGTGGCAGCATGGGGCGGAGCTTTTGAAGGTCATGTGATAACGTCTCCAGGACTACCATTAGAATTAGAATTTTTTAGAATATTACAGCGCAGTACAGGCCCTTCGGCCCTCGATGTTGCGCCGATCATCTGACCTACACTATTCCATTTACATCCATCTGTCTATCCAATGACCACTTAAATGCCCTTAAAGTTGGCGAGTCTACTACTGTTGCAGGCAGGGCATTCCACGCCCCTACTACTCTCTGCGTAAAGAAACTACCTCTGACATCTGTCCTATATCTTTCACCCCTCAACTTAAAGCTATGTCCCCTCGTGTTTGCCATCCTCATCCGAGGAAAAAGACTCTCACTATCCACCCTATCTAACCCTCTGATTATCTTGTATGTCTCTATTAAGTCACCTCTCCTCCTCCTTCTCTCTAACGAAAACAACCCCAAGTCCCTCAGCCTTTCCTCGTAAGACCTTCCTTCCATACCAGGCAACATCCTAGTAAATCTCCTCTGCACCCTTTCCAAAGCTTCGACATCCTTCCTATAATGCGGTGACCAGAACTGCACGCAATACTCCAGGTGCGGCCTCACCAGAGTTTTGTACAGCTGCATCATGACCCCGTGGCTCTGAAACTCGATCCCCCTACTAATAAAGGCTAACACACCATATGCCTTCTTAACAGCCCTATTAACCTGGGTAGCAACTTTCAGGGATTTATGTACCTGGATACCAAGATCTCTCTGCTCATCTACACTACCAAGAATCTTCCCATTAGCCCAGTACTCTGCATTGCTGTTACTCCTTCCAAAGTGAATCACCTCACACTTCTCCGCATTAAACTCCATTTGCCATCTCTCAGCCCAGCTCTGCAGCCTATCTATGTCCCTCTGTACCCTACAACACCCTTCGACACTATCCACAACTCCACCGACCTTCGTGTCATCCGCAAATTTACTAACCCATCCTTCTACACCCTCATCCAGGTCGTTTATAAAAATGACAAACAGCAGTGGCCCCAAAACAGAACCTTGCGGTACACCACTAGTAACTAAACTCCAGGATGAACATTTGCCATCAACCACCACCCTCTGTCTTCTTTCAGCTAGCCAATTTCTGATCCAAAGCTCTAAATCACCTTCAACCCCATACTTGCGTATTTTCTGCAATAGCCTACCGTGGGGAACCTTATCAAACGCCTTACTGAAATCCATATACACCACATCCACGGCTTTACCCTCATCCACCTGTTTGGTCACCTTCTCGAAAAACTCAATAAGGTTTGTGAGGCACGACCTACCTTTCACAAAACCGTGCTGACTATCGCAAATGAACTTATTATTTTCAAGATGATTATAAATCCTGTCTCTTATAACCTTTTCCAACATTTTACCCACAACCGAAGTAAGGCTCACAGGTCTATAATTACCAGGGCTGTCTCTACTCCCCTTCTTGAACAAGGGGACAACATTTGCTATCCTCCAGTCCTCCGGCACTACTCCTGTCGACAATGACGACTTAAAGATCAACAACAACGGCTCTGCAATCTCCTCCCTGGCTTCCCAGAGAATCCTAGGATAAATCCCATCTGGCCCAGGGGACTTATCTATTTTCACTCTTTCCAAAATTGCTAACACCTCCTCCTTGTGAATCTCAATCCCATCTAGCCTAGTAGGCTGTATCTCAGTAATCTCCTCGGCAACATTTTCTTTCTCTACTGTAAATACTGACGAAAAATATTCATTTAACGCTTCCCCTATCTCCTCTGATTCCGCACACAACTTCCCACTACTATCCTTGATTGGCCCTGTTCTAACTCTTATCATTCGTTTATTCCTGATATACCTATAGAAAGCCTTAGGGTTTTCTTTGATCCTATCCGCCAATGACTTCTCGTGTCCTCTCCTTGCTCTTCTTAGCCCTCCCTTTAGATCCTTCCTGGCTAGCTTGTAACTCTCAAGCGCCCTAACTGAGCCTTCACGTCTCATCCTAACATAAGCCGCCCTCTTCCTCTTGACAAGCGCTTCAACTTCTTGAGTAAACCACGGCTCCCTTGCTCGACAACTTCCTCCCTGCCTGACAGGTACATACTTATCAAGGACACGCATTAGCTGCTCCTTGAATAAGCTCCACATTTCGTTTGTGCCCATCCCCTGCAGTTTCCTTCCCCATCCTACACATCCTAAATCTTGCCTAATCGCGTCATAATTTCCTTTCCCCAGCTATAATTCTTGCCCTGCGGTATATACCTGTCCCTGCCCGTCGCTAAGGTAAACCTAACCGAATTGTGATCACTATCACCAAAGTGCTCACCTACATCTAAATCTAACACCTGGCCGGGTTCATTACCCAGTACCAAATCCAATGTGGCATCGCCCCTGGTTGGCCTGTCCACATACTGTGTCAGAAAACCCTCCTGCACACACTGGACAAAAACAGACCCATCTAAAGTACTCGAACTATAGTATTTCCAGTCAATATTTGGAAAGTTAAAGTCCCCCATAACCACTACCCTGTTACTCTCGCTCCTGTCGAGAATCATCTTCGCTATCCTTTCCTCTACATCTCTGGAACTATTCGGAGGTCTATAGAAAACTCCCAACAGGGTGACCTCTCCTCTCCTGTTTCTAACCTCGGCCCAGACTACCTCAGTAGACGAGTCCTCAAACGTCCTTTCTGCCGCTGTAATACTTTCCTTGATTAACAATGCCACACCCCCCCCTCTTTTACCCTCTTCTCTGTTCTTTCTGAAACATCTAAATCCCGGAACCTGCAACATCCATTCCTGCCCCTGCTCTACCCATGTCTCCGAAATGGCCACAACATCAGGATCCCAGGTACCAACCCATGCTGCAAGCTCACCCACCTTATTCCGGATGCTCCTGGCGTTGAAGTAGACACACTTTAAACCAAGTTCTTGCTTGCCAGTGCCCTCTTGCGTCCCTGTAACCTTATCCCCTACCTCACTACTCTCAACAGCCTGTACACTGGCACTGCAATTTAGGTTCCCATTCCCCTGCTGATTTAGTTTAAACCCCCCCGAAGAACACTAACAAATCTCCCCCCCAGGATATTGGTACCCCTCTGGTTCAGGTGAAGACCATCCTGTTTGTAGAGGTCCCACCTACCCCAGAAAGAGCCCCAATTATCCAGGAAACCAAAACCCTCCCTCCTACACCATCCCTGCAGCCACGTGTTCAACTCCTCTCTCTCCCTATTCCTCTCTTCGCTAGCACGTGGCACAGGCAACAACCCAGAGATAACAACTCTGGTTGTTCTCGCTCTAAGCTTCCACCCTAGCTCCCTGAATTTCTGCCTTAAATCCCCATCTCTCTTCCTACCTATGTCGTTGGTGCCTATGTGGACCACGACTTGGGGGTGCTCCCCCTCCCCCTTAAGGATCCCAAAAACACGATCGGAGACATCACGTACCCTGGCACCTGGGAGGCAACACACCAACCGTGAGTCTCTCTCGTTCCCACAGAACCTCCTATCTGTTCCCCTAACTATGGAGTCCCCAATGACTAATGCTCTGCTCCTCTTCCCTTTTCCCTTCTGAGCAACAGGGACAGACTCTGTGCCAGAGACCTGCACCCCATTGCTTACCCCTGGTAAGTCGTCCCCCCCAACAGTATCCAAAACGGTATACCTGTTGTTGAGGGAAACGGCCACAGGGGATCCCTGCACTGCCTGCTGGTTCCCTTTCCTTCCCCTGACGGTAACCCATCTACCTACTTCTTTTACCTGAGGTGTGACTGCCTCCCTATAACTCCTGTCAATAATCCCCTCCGCCTCCCGAATGATCCGAAGTTCATCCAGCTCCAGCTCCAGTTCCCTAACGCGGTCTGCGAGGAGCTGGAGTTGGGTGCACTTCCCGCAGATGCAGTCAGCAGGGACACTCTTGGCGACCCCTACCTCCCACATTCTGCAGGAGGAACATACAACTGCCTTTACCTCCATTCCCACTATTCTAGATTCCCAATAAATCTACTGAAAAACCAAACGAAAAAAAAAGTCAAAACTTGTTCGCTTAGCAATCCGACGGACTGAAGTTTTAAATAAAAAGCTTACCTTATCAACACCCTAGAGTCCTTTTTTTTTGGTTAGAGGAGGAGGGTGGGTGGGAGACACTACACGTTGGTAACCCTAGGATCAGGCGAGAACTGTTAACGGGGGTAGAGAATTCCAAAACTCACAACCTTTGAGTGAAGAAATTCCTTCTCATCTCAGTCCTAAATGGCTGATCCCTTATCCTGAGATTGTGTCCCCTACTTCTAGACCCTCCAGCCAGGGGGAACAACCTCTCAGCATCGACCCTGTCAAACCCCCTCAGAATTTTTCTAAATTTCAATGAGATTACCTTTCATTCTTCTCAAGTCTAGAGAATATAGCCCCATTCTACTCAATCTTTCCTCATAGGACAACCCTCTCATCCCAGGAATCAATCTAGTAAACATTCCAGGCAACCGTATCCTTCCTTAGATAAGGAAACCGAAACTGTACACATTGCTCCAGGTGGAGCCTCACCAGGGCCCTGTCCTATTGTAGCAAGACTTCCTTACTCTTATACTCCAACCCCCTCGTAACAAAGGACAACATGCCATTTGTCTTCCTAATTGCTTGCAGTACCTGCATGTTAATGATTTGTGCTTCATGTACAAGAACACCCAAATCTCTCAGCATATGAATATTTAAAAGTTTCTCTCCATTTAAAAGATATTCTGCTTTTCTATTCTTCCTACCAAAGTGAATAACCTCACACTTCCCCACATTATACTCCACCTTATTGCCTACTCACCTAACCTGTATATATCTCATTGCAGCCTCTTTGCATCTTCTTAATAGCTTACCTTTCCACCTAGCTTTGTATTGTCAGTAAACTTAGATACATTACTCTCAGTCTCTTTGTCTAAGACATTAATATAGATAGTAAATAGCTGAGGCCCCAGTACTGATCCTTGCAGCACTCCACTAGTTACAGCCTGCCAACCTGAAAATGCATTGTTTATCCCCTAATCTCTGCTTCCCGTCTGTTAACTAATCCTCCATCCATGTTAATATATTACCTGCAACCCCATGAGCCCTTAGCTTGTGTAGTAACTTTTTATGTGACACCTTATCAAATGCCTCTGGAAATCTAAATATACTACATCCACTGGTTCCCCTTTATCAACCCTGCTAGTTACATCCATGAAAAACTCTAAAAAAAAATTATCATACATGATTTCCCTTTTATAAGACCATGTTTACTCTGCCTGATCATACTGTGATTTTCTAAGTGCCTGTTAATACCTCCTTAAATAACAGATTCCAGCAACTTCCCAAAGTCTGATGTCAGGCTAACTGGCCTGTATTTCCCTGATTTCTCTCTCTCCCTCCTTTCTTGAATAGCGGTGTTACATTTGCTTACTTCCAATCTGCTGGGACCGTTCTAGAATCTAGGGAATTTTGGAAGATCACAACCAAACTAAACTTCAAAAAAGTACTTCATTGGCTGTGAAGCGCTTTGGGACATTCTGGGATCATGAAAGGCACTATAGAAATGCAAGTCCCTTTTTTGACTATTTGCTTCTCTCTCTGTATTTTTGTCCTTGGCAGCAATTTTAACCAATCTGCACAGTTTGAAACTGACGTGGAAAGTAAAATCGTGCGGGCAATCCGATTGAATCAGTTTTCCTACAGTACAAATTATGGCAAAATTAACCCAATGCATTTGAATCTTTTTCTCAATCACTCAGTTTTTCTCTCTATCTGTTTTGTGTGCACTGTTCTACTCTACCTGAGAGTCACTGTCAGAAACTAGTGAAGATGCATCAATTGAGCGACAATCTGTTCACTGCAGTATGACAAAACACATGCGCATCTAAGACAAGGCAGTGAGTGAGAATCCAATTCTCACGGTGGGTTCCATCTGATCCCCTCTCACTCACAGTTCAGTCACGTTCTTCGGGATGCCTTTCGGCAGAGATTTCAGGTGCTTGTTGCTGCAGCGGACGACAGTCTCCAGGCAGGTGCACTCCGTGGGACACTGAGGGCGAGGGACGCAGCTACTCTCCTCATAACCTGCAGCAGAGACCACAGCTTCACATCACTGACATTTATTCTGTATCTAACCCCGTGCTGTACCTGTCCTGGGAGTGTTTGATGAGGACAGTGTAGAGGGAGCTTTACTCTGTATCTAACCCCGTGCTGTACCCTGTCCTGGGAGTGTTTGATGGGGACAGTATAGAGGGAGCTTTACTCTGTATCTAACCCTGTGCTGTAACTGCCCTGGGAGTGTTTGATGGGACAGTGTAGAGGGAGTTTTACTCTGTATCTAACCCTGTGCTGTAACTGCCCTGGGAGTGTTTGATGGGACAGTGTAGAGGGAGCTTTACTCTGTATCTAACCCCCCACCCCGTGCTGTACCTGTCCTGGGAGTGTTTGATGGGGACAGTGTAGAGGGAGCTTTACTCTGTATCTAACCCCATACTGTAACTGCCCTGGGAGTGTTTGATGGGGACTTTTGATTGCATTGCACAGCTATAAGACCCTTCACTTTAATGAGCACAAATGTTCACAAAATAAAAGTGAACAACATTATTTACCCCCAACATCAAAGCAGGTGAATTTTTACCTTCTTCACAGCGGAAGTCCTGATAAGCCACATCCTGTAGTGGGATCTCTCTCAGGAAGTCTGGCTTCTGGCACCGTGGGTTTCCACTGACTATCTTCCTCTTCCTCAGCCACTCTCCCAGCCAGGCCAGTTGGCAGTTACAGTTGAAGGAGTTTGCCAGGAGATTGCTGCAGTCAGAGCGTGGGAGAACATTTAATATGTGAATTTGCAACTTTCTGTGTAAGAAGCAGCAAGGGGAGTGACTGGTTATAAGTCCGTGGGTGTTTGCACATGTGCATGTGTGTGTTCATGTGTGTTTATGTATGTGTGCGCTGGAAGATAGAGGTGATAAACCAGGAACAATACTTTCAGATATGTCAGGGCAGAAGGTGAGTGATGTGGAGGGCAGGTATAGGAGAGGTGCTCAGTGTTGGCATCAAGTACTCCCATGTTAAATGAATGTAGAGGAAGCCTATGTTCAACAATGCATGTGTGTGTGTCTGCATTTCAGTGCATGTAAATGTGCAAGCGTCATAGAGTCATATATGGCATAGAAGGAGGCCATTCAGCCCATCGAGTCCATGCTGGCTCTCCACAGAGCTGTACAGTCAGTCCCACTCCCCGGCTCTAACCCCTTGGCCCTGCAAGTCTATTTCTCTCGGGTGGCCATCCAACTTCCTCTTGAAGTCATTGATCGTCTCCACTTCCACCACCCTTGTGGGCAGTGAGTTCCAGGTCATTACCACCCGCTGCGTAAAAAAGTGCTTCTTACATTCCCACTGCATCTCCTGCTCAAAACTTTCAATCTGTGTCCCTTAGTCCTTGTACCATTTAATAATGGAAACAGTTTTTCCTTGTGTAACATTTAAGCCTGTCATAATCATGTACACTTCTCTTAAATCTCCCTTCAACCTCCTTTGTTCGAAGGAGAACAAACACAACTTTTCCAACCGAACCTTGTAACTAAAATCCTCCATCCCTGGAACCATTCTGGTAAATCTCCTCTGCATTCTCTCAAGGACCCTCACATCCTTCCTGAAGTGTGGTGACCAGAACTGGATGCAATTCTCCAGTTGGGGCTTAACCAGAGCTTTATAAAGGTTCAACATAACTTCACTGCTTTTGTACTCAATGCCTCCATTTATGAAGCCCAAGATCCCACATGCTTTACTGACCACTCTCTCAATATGTCCTCCACCTTCAAAGATCGATGCACATGTACCCCCAGGTCCCTCTGTTCCTGCACACTCTTTAGAACTGTGCCATTAAGTCTATATTGCCTCACCCTATTCCTTCTGCCAAAATGCATCACCTCACACTTGTTAGTATTAAATTCCATCTGCCACCTGTCTGCCCATTCTGCTAGTCTATCTATGTCCTGTTGCAGACGGTTCATATCATCCTCACTTTTTGCCTCACCTCCAAGTCTGGTGTCATCAGTAAATTTTGAGATTCTACACTGTATTCCAAGATGTGTGTATGTTTGTGTGTAGAGTACATGCATATAGAGTGATTGAGGTGAATCACGTGGATGCATTTAAGGGGAAGATAGATAAGTACATGAGATGGAAAGGAATTGAAGGATATGGTGATAGGGTGAGATGAAAAGGGGTGGGAGGAGGCTCGTGTGAAGCATAAACACTGGCATAGACCAGTTGGGCCGAATGGCCTGTTTCAGTGCTGTAGATTCTGTGTAATTCTTTATAATACGTGCCTTTCTACCGTCCAGGGTTGCTAAACGGGTGTGGGGGGGATTTGAATAGCCGCCTGGGCTGGGACGATCGCAATTGGTGGCACTGGTGATGGTGGAATTCTCGAGAATGTCTATTTTATTTGGCCAGCTCTGGAGGCCTTCACCCAATATGACAACCATTCACTGCACTCACGGATCAGCTGAGCCTCCTGCTGATACCTCCAGGCTGCATTCCTGCCAGAGAGTCAAAATTCCAGCACGAGTATTTGAAACTAAAGTGTTCGAATTCTTCAATCCAAGGATTGAAAATTCCTGGTGGAGAGGGAAAGTATTTCTATTTATAAAAGTTCTAGCTTATTCATGGTGAAGTAGAGTTACTCCTCGTGTAATCAGGGCCACAATCTACCTTGTACCGCCAATAACCGAGAGCAAAATAACCCCCCGTACAGAACGAGAGATGAACTGATGGATGCAGCCTCTCTGTGTACTCACAGGGTAGAGAGCGAGTGCAGGGTGTCGAAGGCAGCTGGTGTGATGGTGGCGATGTGATTGTCGTACAGCGAGAGCAGACGGACCGCACTCAGTCCCGTGAAGCTGTCATTGTGGATACAGTTGATGCGATTATTCCTCAACATCCTGTGGGAATAAGGAACGATAAGTTCTTGTAAGAATGTCTGCTCAGGGATGGTTAGCGATCGATTATTTGAAGAGAACTAACTAGATGAGCAGGAACAATTACTGACCCATAGAACGCATTACACGTAGACATTGGCTAATAAAGTGCCTGCTAATCTCTATAATAGATCTCCTGACTCAAACAGTGCTCACACTGAGCAAGCTGGGGATGGCACGTTTGTCCGTCTTTATGTTTCTCTCTCTCGCTCTGTCTTAGTCTCTTTGTATTTCTCTCTCTTGGTCCCTGTATTTGTCTTTCCCTTCTTGTTCTCTCAATTTTTCTCTGTCTCTTTGTGTCTCTTTCTTTTCTCAGCATGTGCCGACCAACCATTAGCCTCCGACTGACCTCCAGATGTACCTTACAATTAGTCTCTGACTGACCTCCAGCTGTACCTTACAATTAGTCTCTGACTGACCTCAGAATGTACCTGCCAACAATTAGGCTGTATCTCTCTCTTCTTGTGTCTCTTAGTTTCTCCCTGTGTCTCAGCCTCTCTCTCTCTGTCTCTCTGTGCGTGTGTGTGTTTGTAGAGACATCTCCCTTCAGGAAAAAAAACAACCAATCTACAATCTGTAATGAGTAGAAGCTCTCTAGGGTAAGCTGAGCTGTACTGGGTTGCAATATAACACCAGATATTGAATTTTTCTGTAATTCACTCTGAGTATCCGAGTAATAATCAGCAGTCCATCACACAACCAAAAATGTTCCTTGAACTCGCACATCACAAAATCAATACATTGTCCAGGTCCTGTGTCATGTGACATCTTTAAACAACAACAGAAATGGAATCAAAGCAAAAGGATGAAAGATTGATTTGAAAAAATCACTGCCACATATGTTATATTTATAAGTACATTCATCCATCTATATAAAAGTCTTACATCTGGTGCATTCGCCATACTTGAGAGTATCACACCTGCAGTCTGTGGCACTCTTGTACCTGATTAACTCAAATATCATTCGTAAAACATCCATGTGACCTCACAATGTGCCTCTGACCGAGCTCAGGATGTGCTTTGCAGCAATTAGCCCCTGATTGTCCTGAGGAAGGTGCCTTATAACATCCTGCCTTACAAAATTGACCTCAGAATGTGCCTTACAACAATTAGCCTCTGACTGACCTCCAGATGTGCCTGCAGACAATTATCCACTAACTGACCTCATGTTGACCCTTCTGAGCAGCCTGAACACTGTCGCCTCCAAGTCACAGTCCATCCACAGGGACTGCAGTAGTTCAAGAAGAAGGCTCAACTAGGAATGGGCAATAAATACCAGGGTTGCCAATGATGCCCACATCCCAAGAATCAATAAATAAAATGCTGTGACTAATAATAAATAGCCCCAAAATACCTCAAAGAGTCAATTCACAGCAATTAAGCCTGGTGGCATTAAATGGACTGTCTACCTTAAACCTTAGCAGCAGCATAATACACTGTGCATTACATGCTATAAAACAGCAGTCCCATCCCCGACTACAATGAGCATTGACTGTGGATAACACTCTCGCCTCTGGGTCTTTTTCAGTCGGGTTAGTGTGGGGAGAGAGATCAGTATTTCCTGCTCCCAATATCCAAAGATCCCAGCTGGAAAGGGCAGGTAAGGACAGGCTTCTCAATCAGCCATGATGCCCTTGCAGTAGAATAGCATACCAACACTGACATGCTTAGCTCACGCGTGAATCATGGCATTTCAGGTGAGGTATTGTGGGAACCCCCATCACTCAATGACCCTTCACTACTAATGGTTAATACAACACGACTGAGGTGAAAACTAACAAAGCATTTGGCCAGGGAAACAGACATCTTGCTTGGCCAGCTGGCAGTCTAAGCATTAAGAATAAAACCTGCCAGTGGACCTGTTGATGTACTTACAAAGTTCTTAATCCATCAAGACCCCTAAACATCCCACTTCGAATGGAATCGAGCTGATTGGCTGTAAGGTGTAATTCACTGACGGAAGAAGCACCTTCAAATGTTCCATCCTCAATTTCCACAATCTTGTTGTTGCTCAGGTTTCTGGGAAGAAAGAGAAATGGGTCTTAGATCAGAGTGAAACATATGTGTGTGTGTTAGTGTGCGAGGGTGAGTGTGTGTGTGTGTGGGAGGGTGAGTGTGGGAGGGTGAGTGTGGGAGGGTGAGTGTGTGTGGGAGGGTGAGTGTGGGAGGGTGAGTGTGGGAGGGTGAGCGTGTGTGTGTGTGGGAGGGCGAGTGTGGGAGGGGGAGTGTGTCAGGGTGAGTGTGTGTGGGAGGGTGAGTGTAGGAGGGTGAGTGTGGGAGGGTGAGTGTGGGAGGGTGAGTTTGTGTGCGTGTGAATGTGGGAGGGAGAGTGTGTGTGTCTGAGTGTGTGCGAGGGTGAGTGTGTGTGTGAGGGTGAGTGTGTGTGTGAGGGAGTGTGGGAGGGTGAGTGTGGGAGGGTGAGTTTGTGTGAGGGTGTGAGTGTGTGAGGGTGTGAGTGTGGGAGGGTGAGTGTGGGAGGGTGAGTGTGTGTGTGTGTGAGTGAGTGAGGGAGGGTGAGTGAGTGTGTGAGAGTGCGGGAGGGTGAGTGTGTGTGAGAGGGTGAGTGTGTGTGAGTGAGTGTGGGAGGGTGAGTGTGTGTGTGGGAGGGTGAGTGTGTGTGTGTGTGTGTGGGAGTGAGTGAGGGAGGGTGAGTGAGTGTGTGAGAGTGCGGGAGGGTGAGTGTGTGTGAGTGAGTGTGGGAGGGTGAGTGTGTGAGTGAGTGTGGGAGGGTGATTGAGTGTGGGAGGGTGAGTGAGTGGCTGAGAGTGCGGGAGGGTGAGTGTGTGTGAGAGGGTGAGTGTGTGTGAGTGAGTGTGGGAGGGTGAGTGTGTGAGGGAGTGTGGGAGGGTGAGTGTGTGAGGGAGTGTGGGAGGGTGAGTGAGTGTGGGAGGGTGAGCGAGTGTGTGAGAGTGCGGGAGGGTGAGTGTGTGTGAGGGTGAGTGTGTGTGAGTGAGTGCGGGAGGGTGAGTGTGTGAGGGAGTGTGGGAGGGTGAGTGTGTGTGAGAGGGTGAGTGTGTGTGTGTGTGTGTGAGTGAGTGTGGGAGGGTGAGTGAGTGTGGGAGGGTGAGTGTGTGTGTGAGTGTGGGAGGGAGTTTGTGTGAGGGAGTGTGGGAGGGTGAGTGTGTGTGTGAGTGAGTGAGGGAGGGTGAGTGAGTGTGTGAGAGTGAGTGTGTGTGAGAGGGTGAGTGTGTGTGAGTGAGTGTGGGAGGGTGAGTGTGTGAGGGAGTGTGGGAGGGTGTGAGTGTGCGAGGGTGAGTGCGTGTGTGTGTCTGAGTGTGTGCGAGGGTGTGTGTGTGTGTGTGTGAGGGTGAGTGTGTGTATGAGGGAATGTGGGAGGGTGAGTGTGGGAGGGTGAGTGTGGGAGGGTGAGTGTGGGAGGGTGAGTGTGTGTGGGTGTGTGGGAGAGTGAGTGTGGGAGGGTGAGTGTGGGAGGGTGAGTGTGTGTGTGTGAGTGTGGGAGGGTGAGTTTGTGTGAGGGAGTGTGGGAGGGTGAGTGTGTGTGTGTGAGTGAGTGAGGGAGGGTGAGTGAGTGTGTGAGACTGTGGGAGGGTGAGTGAGTGTGGGAGGGTGAGTGAGTGTGTGTGTGTGTGTGTGTGTGTGTGTGAGGGTGAGTGTGTGAGGGTGAGTGTGGGAGGGTGAGTGTGTGTGAGTGATTGTGGGAGGGTGAGTGATTGTAGGAGGGTGAGTGAGTGTGGGAGGATGAGTGTGTGTGAGTGTGGGAGGGTGAGTGAGTGTGTGTGAGTGTGGGAGGGTGAGTGTGTGTGGGAGGGTGAGTGAGTGAGGGAGGGTGAGTGTGTGTGTGTGTGTGTGTGTGAGTGTGGGAGGGTGAGTGTGTGTGAGTGAGTGTGGGAGGGTGAGTAAGTGTGAGTGAGTGTGGGAGGGTGAGTAAGTGTGTGTGAGTGTGGGAGGGTGAGTGTGTGTGGGAGGGTGAGTGAGTGAGGGAGGGTGAGTGTGTGTGTGTGCGAGTGTGGGAGGGTGAGTGTGTGTGAGTGAGTGTGGGAGGGTGAGTTTGTGTGAGTGAGTGTGGGAGGGCGAGTGTGTGTGTGGGAGAGTGAGTGTGGGAGGGTGAGTGAGTGTGGGAGGGTGAGTGAGTGTGTGTGAGTGTGGGAGGGTGAGTGAGTGTGTGTGAGTGTGGGAGGGTGAGTGTGTGTGTGTGAGGGTGAGTGAGTGTGTGTGAGTGAGTGTGGGAGGGTGAGTGTGGGAGGGTGTGTGGGAGGGTGAGTGTGTGTGAGAGGGTGAGTGAGTGTGGGAGGGTGAGTGAGTGTGGGAGGGTGAGTGAGAGTGGGAGGGTGAGTGGGAGGGTGAGTGAGAGTGGGAGGGTGAGGGAGGGTGAGTGAGTGTGGGAGGGTGTGTGAGTGCGGGAGGGTGAGTGAGTGTGTGTGAGTGCGGGAGGGCGCGTGTGTGTGAGTGAGTGTGGGAGGGTGAGTGAGTGTGGGAGGGTGAGTGTGTGTGTGTGTGGGAGGGTGGGTGTGTGTGTGAGAGATGGAGGGGGAGTGTGTGTGTGAGGGATGGAGGGTGAGTGTGTGTGTGCGAGTGTGGGAGGGTGAGTGTGAATGTGTGTGAGTGAGGGTGGGTGTGTGTGTGAGAGATGGAGGGGGAGTGTGTGTGTGAGGGATGGAGGGTGAGTGTGTGTGTGCGAGTGTGGGAGGGTGAGTGTGAATGTGTGTGAGTGAGGGTGAGTGTGTGTGAGTGAGTGTGGGAGGGAGAGTGAGAGTGTGGGAGGGTGAGTGTGAATGCGTGTGAGTGAGGGTGAGTGTGTGTGAGTGAGTGTGGGAGGGTGAGTGAGAGTGTGGGAGGGTGAGTGAGAGTGTGGGAGGGTGAGTGAGAGTGTGGGAGGGTGAGTGTGGGAGGGTGAGTGTGGGAGGGTGAGGGTGAGTGTGTGTGAGTGAGGGTGAGTGTGTGTGTGAGTGTGCGATGGTGAGCGTGTATGTGTGTGTGGGAGGGTGAGTGTGGGTGTGGGAGGGTGAGTGTGGGTGTGCGAGGGTGAGTGTGTGTGTGGGAGGGTGAGTGTGTGTGTGTGTGCGAGAGGGTGAGTGTGTGTGTGTGCGAGAGGGTGAGTGTGTGTGTGGGAGGGAGAGTGTGTGTGTGTGTGCAAGAGGGTGAGTGTGTGTGAGTGAGGGTGAGTGTGTGTGTGCGCGAGTGTGGGACGGTGAGTGTGTGTGAGTGAGGGTGAGTGTGTGTGTGCGAGTGTGGGAGGGTGTGTGTGTGTGTGCGAGGGTGAGTGTGTGTGTGCGAGGGTGAGTGTGTGTGTGCGAGGGTGGGAGCGTGAGTGTGTGTGAGTGAGGGTGAGTGTGTGTGAGTGAGGGTGAGTGTGTGTGTGCGAGTGTGGGAGGGTGAGTGTGTCTGTGAGTGAGGGTGAGTGTGTGTGTGCGAGTGTGGGAGGGTGAGTGTGTCTGTGAGTGTGCGAGGGTGAGTGTGTGTGAGTGAGGGTGAGTGTGTGTGTGCGAGTGTGGGAGCGTGCGTGTGTGTGAATGAGTGTGGGAGGATGAGTGTGTCTGTGTGTGTGGGAGGGTGAGCGTGTGTGAGTGAGGGTGGGAGGGTGAGTGTGTGTGTGTGTGAGGGATGGTGAGTGAGTGTGTGCGAGTGTGGGAGGGTGAGTGTGAATGTGTGTGAGTGAGGGTGAGTGTGTGTGTGAGGGATGGAGGGTGAGTGTGTGTGTGCGAGTGTGGGAGGGTGAGTGTGAATGTGTGTGAGTGAGGGTGAGTGTGTGTGAGTGAGTGTGGGAGGGTGAGTGAGAGTGTGGGAGGGTGAGTGTGGGAGGGTGAGTGTGGGAGGGTGAGTGTGGGAGGGTGAGGATGAGTGTGTGTGAGTGAGGGTGAGTGTGTGTGTGAGTGTGCGATGGTGAGCGTGTATGTGTGTATGGGAGGGTGAGTGCGGGTGTGCGAGGGTGAGTGTGGGTGTGCGAGGGTGGGAGGGTGAGTGTGTGTGAGTGAGAGTGGGAGGGTGAGTGTGAATGTGTGTGAGTGAGGGTGAGTGTGTGTGAGTGAGTGTGGGAGGGTGAGTGTGTGTGAGTGAGAGTGTCGGTGGGTGAGTGTTTGTGAGTGAGGGTGAGTGTGTGTGTGTGAATGCGTGTGAGTGAGGGTGAGTGAGAGCGTGTGAGCAGGTGTGTGTGGGAGGGTGAGTGTGTGTGTGTGGGAGGGTGAGTGTGTGAGAGTGTGGGAGGGTGAGTGTGTGTGTGTGGGAGGGTGAGTGTGTGTGTGTGTGAGCGGGAGGGTGGGTGGGCGAGTGTGGGAGGGCGGGAGGGTGAGTGTGGGATGGTTAGGGTGTGTGTGTGAGGGTGAGTGTGTGTGTGTGTGTGAGGGTGAGTGTGTGTGTGCGAGGGTGAGTGTGTGTGAGTGAGGGTGGGAGGGTGAGTGTGTGTGAGTGAGGGTGGGAGGGTGAGTGTGAGTGTGTGTGTGCGAGGGTGAGTGTGTGTGTGCGAGGGTGAGTGTGTGTGAGTGAGGGTGGGAGGGTGTGTGTGTGTGTGAGTGAGGGTGAGTGTGTGTGAGTGAGGGTGGGAGGGTGAGTGTGTGTGAGTGAGGGTGGGAGGGTGAGTGTGTGTGAGTAAGGGTGAGTGTGTGAGAGTGAGGGTGAGTGTGTGTGAGTGAGGGTGGGAGGGTGAGTGTGAATGTGTGTGAGTGAGGGTGAGTGTGTGTGTGTGCGAGTGTGGGAGGGTGAGTGTGAATGTGTGTGAGTGAGGGTGTGTGTGTGAGTGAGTGTGGGAGGGTGAGTGAGAGTGTGGGAGGGTGAGGGTGCGTGTGGGAGGGTGAGTGTGGGAGGGTGAGTGTGGGAGAGTGTGTGGGAGGGTGAGTGATTGTGGGAGGGTGAGTGATTGTGGGAGGGTGAGTGAGTGTGGGAGGGTGAGTGTGTGTGAGTGTGGGAGGGTGAGTGAGTGTGTGTGAGTGTGGGAGGGTGAGTGTGTGTGGGAGGGTGAGTGAGTGAGGGAGGGTGAGTGTGTGTGTGTGTGTGTGTGTGTGTGAGTGTGGGAGGGTGAGTGTGTGTGAGTGAGTGTGGGAGGGTGAGTAAGTGTGTGTGAGTGTGGGAGGGTGAGTGTGTGTGGGAGGGTGAGTGAGTGAGGGAGGGTGAGTGTGTGTGTGTGCGAGTGTGGGAGGGTGAGTGTGTGTGAGTGAGTGTGGGAGGGTGAGTTTGTGTGAGTGAGTGTGGGAGGGCGAGTGTGTGTGTGGGAGAGTGAGTGTGGGAGGGTGAGTGAGTGTGGGAGGGTGAGTGAGTGTGTGTGAGTGTGGGAGGGTGAGTGAGTGTGTGTGAGTGTGGGAGGGTGAGTGTGTGTGTGTGAGGGTGAGTGAGTGTGTGTGAGTGAGTGTGGGAGGGTGAGTGTGGGAGGGTGTGTGGGAGGGTGAGTGTGTGTGAGAGGGTGAGTGAGTGTGGGAGGGTGAGTGAGTGTGGGAGGGTGAGTGAGTGTGGGAGGGTGAGTGAGAGTGGGAGGGTGAGTGGGAGGGTGAGTGAGAGTGGGAGGGTGAGGGAGGGTGAGTGAGTGTGGGAGGGTGTGTGAGTGCGGGAGGGTGAGTGAGTGTGTGTGAGTGCGGGAGGGCGAGTGTGTGTGAGTGAGTGTGGGAGGGTGAGTGAGTGTGGGAGGGTGAGTGTGTGTGTGTGTGGGAGGGTGGGTGTGTGTGTGAGAGATGGAGGGGGAGTGTGTGTGTGAGGGATGGAGGGTGAGTGTGTGTGTGCGAGTGTGGGAGGGTGAGTGTGAATGTGTGTGAGTGAGGGTGGGTGTGTGTGTGAGAGATGGAGGGGGAGTGTGTGTGTGAGGGATGGAGGGTGAGTGTGTGTGTGCGAGTGTGGGAGGGTGAGTGTGAATGTGTGTGAGTGAGGGTGAGTGTGTGTGAGTGAGTGTGGGAGGGTGAGTGAGAGTGTGGGAGGGTGAGTGTGAATGCGTGTGAGTGAGGGTGAGTGTGTGTGAGTGAGTGTGGGAGGGTGAGTGAGAGTGTGGGAGGGTGAGTGAGAGTGTGGGAGTGTGAGTGTGGGAGGGTGAGTGTGGGAGGGTGAGTGAGGGAGGGTGAGTGTGGGAGGGTGAGGGTGAGTGTGTGTGAGTGAGGGTGAGTGTGTGTGTGAGTGTGCGATGGTGAGCGTGTATGTGTGTGTGGGAGGGTGAGTGTGGGTGTGGGAGGGTGAGTGTGGGTGTGCGAGGGTGAGTGTGTGTGTGGGAGGGTGAGTGTGTGTGTGTGTGCGAGAGGGTGAGTGTGTGTGTGTGCGAGAGGGTGAGTGTGTGTGTGGGAGGGAGAGTGTGTGTGTGTGTGCAAGAGGGTGAGTGTGTGTGAGTGAGGGTGAGTGTGTGTGTGCGCGAGTGTGGGACGGTGAGTGTGTGTGAGTGTGTGTGAGTGAGGGTGAGTGTGTGTGTGCGAGTGTGGGAGGGTGTGTGTGTGTGTGCGAGGGTGAGTGTGTGTGTGCGAGTGTGGGAGCGTGAGTGTGTGTGAGTGAGGGTGAGTGTGTGTGTGAGGGTGAGTGTGTGTGTGCGAGTGTGGGAGGGTGAGTGTGTCTGTGAGTGAGGGTGAGTGTGTGTGTGCGAGTGTGGGAGGGTGAGTGTGTCTGTGAGTGTGCGAGGGTGAGTGTGTGTGAGTGAGGGTGAGTGTGTGTGTGCGAGTGTGGGAGCGTGAGTGTGTGTGAATGAGTGTGGGAGGATGAGTGTGTCTGTGTGTGTGGGAGGGTGAGCGTGTGTGAGTGAGGGTGGGAGGGTGAGTGTGTGTGTGTGTGAGGGATGGTGAGTGAGTGTGTGCGAGTGTGGGAGGGTGAGTGTGAATGTGTGTGAGTGAGGGTGAGTGTGTGTGTGAGGGATGGAGGGTGAGTGTGTGTGTGCGAGTGTGGGAGGGTGAGTGTGAATGTGTGTGAGTGAGGGTGAGTGTGTGTGAGTGAGTGTGGGAGGGTGAGTGAGAGTGTGGGAGGGTGAGTGTGGGAGGGTGAGTGTGGGAGGGTGAGTGTGGGAGGGTGAGGATGAGTGTGTGTGTGAGGGTGAGTGTGTGTGTGAGTGTGCGATGGTGAGCGTGTATGTGTGTATGGGAGGGTGAGTGCGGGTGTGCGAGGGTGTGTGGGTGTGCGAGGGTGGGAGGGTGAGTGTGTGTGAGTGAGAGTGGGAGGGTGAGTGTGAATGTGTGTGAGTGAGGGTGAGTGTGTGTGAGTGAGTGTGGGAGGGTGAGTGTGTGTGAGTGAGAGTGTCGGTGGGTGAGTGTTTGTGTGTGAGGGTGAGTGTGTGTGTGTGAATGCGTGTGAGTGAGGGTGAGTGAGAGCGTGTGAGCAGGTGTGTGTGGGAGGGTGAGTGTGTGTGTGTGGGAGGGTGAGTGTGTGAGAGTGTGGGAGGGTGAGTGTGTGTGTGTGGGAGGGTGAGTGTGTGTGTGTGAGCGGGAGGGTGGGTGGGCGAGTGTGGGAGGGCGGGAGGGTGAGTGTGGGATGGTTAGGGTGTGTGTGTGAGGGTGAGTGTGTGTGTGTGTGTGTGAGGGTGAGTGTGTGTGTGCGAGGGTGAGTGTGTGTGAGTGAGGGTGAGTGTGTGTGAGTGAGGGTGGGAGGGTGAGTGTGAGTGTGTGTGTGCGAGGGTGAGTGTGTGTGTGCGAGGGTGAGTGTGTGTGAGTGAGGGTGGGAGGGTGTGTGTGTGTGAGTGAGGGTGAGTGTGTGTGAGTGAGGGTGGGAGGGTGAGTGTGTGTGAGTGAGGGTGGGAGGGTGAGTGTGTGTGAGTAAGGGTGAGTGTGTGAGAGTGAGGGTGAGTGTGTGTGAGTGAGGGTGGGAGGGTGAGTGTGAATGTGTGTGAGTGAGGGTGAGTGTGTGTGTGAGGGATGGAGGGTGAGTGTGTGTGTGCGAGTGTGGGAGGGTGAGTGTGAATGTGTGTGAGTGAGGGTGAGTGTGTGTGAGTGAGTGTGGGAGGGTGAGTGAGAGTGTGGGAGGGTGAGTGTGGGAGGGTGAGTGTGGGAGAGTGTGTGGGAGGGTGAGGATGAGTGTGTGTGAGTGAGGGTGAGTGTGTGTGTGAGTGTGCGATGGCGAGCGTGTATGTGTGTGTGGGAGGGTGAGTGCGGGTGTGCGAGGGTGAGTGTGGGTGTGCGAGGGTGAGTGTGGGTGTGCGAGGGTGAGTGTAGGTGTGCGAGGGTGGGAGGGTGAGTGTGTGTGAGTGAGAGTGTCGGTGGGTGAGTGTTTGTGAGTGAGGGTGAGTGTGTGCGTGAGTGGGAGGGTGAGTGTGTGTGTGGGAGGGTGAGTGTGTGTGTGTGTGCGAGAGGGTGAGTGTGTGTGTGGGAGGGTGAGTGTGTGTGTGTGTGCGAGAGGGTGAGTGTGTGTGTGGGAGGGTGAGTGTGTGTGTGTGTGCGCGAGAGGGTGAGTGTGTGTGTGCGAGTGTGGGAGCGTGAGTGTGTGTGAGTGAGGGTGAGTGTGTGTGTGTATGTGTGGGAGGGAGAGTGTGTGTGTGTCTGTGAGGGTGAGTGTGTGTGTGTGAGGGTGAGTGTGTGTGTGAGAGGGTGAGTGTGTGTGTGAGAGGGTGAGTGTGAGAGGGTGAGTGTGTGTGTGGGAGGGTGAGTGTGGGAGGGTGAGTGTGTGTGAGTGAGGGTGAGTGTGTGTGCGAGCGTGGGAGGGTGAGTGTGTGTGTGCGAGGGTGAGTGTGTGTGAGTGAGGGTGGGAGGGTGAGTGTGTGTGAGTGAGGGTGGGAGGGTGAGTGTGTGTGAGTGTGCGATGGTGAGTGTGTATGTGTGTGTGTGGGTGGGTGAGTGTGTGTGCGTGTGAGTGTGCGAGGGTGAGTGTGTGTGTACGCGAGGGTGAGTGTGTGTGTGTGTGTGAGTGTGCGAGGGTGAGTGTGTGTGTGCGAGGGTGAGTGTGTGTGTGCGAAGGTTAGCGTATGTGTGTGAATGTGGGAGGGTGAGTGTGTGTGAGTGAGGGTGGGAGGGTGAGTGTGTGTCTGAGTGTGCGATGGTGAGCGTGTATGTGTGTGTGGGAGGGTGAGTGTGTGTGTGTGTGAGTGTGCGAGAGTGAGTGTGTGTGTGCGAGGGTGTGTGCGAGTGTGGGAGGGTGTGTGTGTATGAGTGAGTGTGGGAGGGTGAGTGAGAGTGTGGGAGGATGCGTGTGGGAGGGTGTGTGGGAGGGTGAGTGTGGGAGGGTGAGGGTGAGTGTGTGAGAGTGAGGGTGAGTGTGTGTGTGAGTGTGCGATGGTGAGCGTGTATGTGTGTGTGGGAGGGTGTGTGTGGGTGTGCGAGGGTGAGAGTGTGAGAGTGTGAGTGTGAGTGTCGGTGGGTGAGTGTGTGTGAGTGTGGGTGGGTGAGTGGGTGGGTGAGTGTGTGTGTGGGAGGGTGTGTGTGTGTGTGGGAGGGTGAGTGTGTGTGTGGGAGGGTGAGTGTGTGTGTGTGTGGGAGGGTGAGTGTGTGTGTGTGTGTGCGAGAGGGTGAGTGTGTGTGAGTGAGGGTGAGTGTGTGTGTGCGCGAGTGTGGGACGGTGAGTGTGTGTGAGTGAGGGTGAGTGTGTGTGTGCGAGTGTGGGAGGGTGTGTGTGTGTGTGCGAGGGTGAGTGTGTGTGTGCGAGTGTGGGAGGGTGAGTGTGTCTGTGAGTGAGGGTGAGTGTGTGTGTGCGAGTGTGGGAGGGTGATTGTGCCTGTGAGTGTGCGAGGGTGAGTGTGTGTGAGTGAGGGTGCGAGTGTGGGAGCGTGAGTGTGTGAGAGTGAGGGTGAGTGTGTGTGTGCGAGTGAGGGTGAGTGAGTGTGTGTGTGCGAGTGTGGGAGCGTGAGTGTGTGCGAGTGTGGGAGGGTGAGTGTGTGTGAGTGAGGGTGAGTGTGTGCGAGTGTGGGAGGGTGAGTGTGTCTGTGAGTGAGGCTGAGTGTGTGTGTGCGCGAGTGTGGGAGGGTGAGTGTGTGTGCGCGAGTGAGGGTGAGTGAGTGTGTGTGTGCGAGTGTGGGAGCGTGAGTGTGTGTGAGTGAGGGTGAGTGTGTGTGTGGGTGAGTGTGTGTGTGAGAGGGTGAGTGTGGGAGGGTGAGTGTGGGAGGGTGAGTGTGTGTGTGCGAGGGTCAGTGTGTGTGTGTGAGGGTGAGTGTGTGTGTGTGAGGGTGAGTGTGTGTGTGTGAATGTGGGAGGGTGAGTGTGTGTGAGTGAGGGTGGGAGGGTGAGTGTGTGTGAGAGTGTGGGAGGGTCAGTGTGTGTGTGCGAGTGTGCGATGGTGAGTGTGTATGTGTGTGTGTGGGTGGGTGATTGTGTGTGCGTGAGTGTGCGAGGGTGAGTGTGTGTGTGCGAGGGTGAGTGTGTGTGTGTGAGTGTGCGAGGGTAAGTGTGTGTGTGCGAGGGTGAGTGTGTGTGTGCGAGGGTGAGTGTATGTGTTGGAATGTGGGAGGGTGAGTGTGTGTGAGTGAGGGTGGGAGGGTGAGTGTGTGTGTGCGAGGGTGGGAGGGTGAGTGTGTGTGTGCGAGTGTGGGAGGGTGAGTGTGTGTGTGAGTGTGCGATGGTGAGCATGTATGTGTGTGTGGGAGGGTGAGTGTGTGTGTGTGAGTGTGCGAGGCTGAGTGTGTGTGTGCGAGGGTGAGTGTGTGTGTGAGTGTGCGAGGGTGAGTGTGTGTGTGAGTGTGCGAGCGTGAGTGTGTGTGCGCGAGGGTGAGTGTGTGTGCGCGAGGGTGAGTGTGTGTGCGAGGGTGAGTGTGTGTGTGAGAGTGTGGGAGGGTGTGTGTGTGTATGCAAGGGTGAGTGTGTGTGTGCGAGGGTGAGTGTGTGTGTGCGAGTGTGGGAGCATGAGTGTGTGTGAGTGTGTGTGTGTGAGTGTGTGTGTGAGTGTGAGTGTGTGTGTGTGTGTGAGTGTGGGAGGGTGAGTGTGAGTGTGGGAGGGTGAGTGTGGGAGGGTGAGTGTGGGAGGGTGGGTGAGTGTGTGTGGCTGGGTGAGTGTGTGTGGCTGGGTGAGTGTGTGTGGCTGGGTGTGTGTGTGTTTGTGTGTGTGTGTGGCTGGGTGAGTGTGTGTGCGAGAGTGAGTGTGTGTGTGTCTGTGTGTGTGTGTGTGTGTGTGTGAGGGTGAGTGTGTGTGTGAGGGTGAGTGTGTGTGGGAGGGTGAGTGTGTGTGGGAGGGTGAGTGTGTGTGTGTGAGGGTGAGTGTGGGAGGATTTGACAGTGTGTGTGTGTGTGTGTGTTAGTGTGGGCGGATGTGACAGTGTGTGTGTTAGTGTGGGAGGATGTGACTGTGTGTGTGTTAGTGTGGGAGGATGTGACAGTGTGTGTTTGTGTTAGTGTGGGAGGATGTGACTGTGTGTGTGTGTGTTAGTGTGGGAGGATGTGACTGTGTGTGTGTGTGTTAGTGTGGGAGGATGTGACTGTGTGTGTGTTAGTGTGGGAGGATGTGACAGTGTGTGTTTGTGTTAGTGTGGGAGGATGTGACTGTGTGTGTGTTAGTGTGGGAGGATGTGACTGTGTGTGTGTGTGTTAGTGTGGGAGGATGTGACTGTGTGTGTGTTAGTGTGGGAGGATGTGACAGTGTGTGTTTGTGTTAGTGTGGGAGGATGTGACTGTGTGTGTGTTAGTGTGGGAGGATGTGACAGTGTGTGTTTGTGTTAGTGTGGGAGGATGTGACTGTGTGTGTGTTAGTGTGGGAGGATGTGACTGTGTGTGTGTGTGTTAGTGTGGGAGGATGTGACTGTGTGTGTGTGTGTGTGTTAGTGTGGGAGGATGTGACTGTGTGTGTGTGTGTGTTAGTGTGGGAGGATGTGACTGTGTGTGTGTGTGTTAGTGTGGGAGGATGTGACTGTGTGTGTGTTAGTGTGGGAGGATGTGACTGTGTGTGTGTGTGTTAGTGTGGGAGGATGTGACTGTGTGTGTGTTAGTGTGGGAGGATGTGACTGTGTGTGTGTGTGTTAGTGTGGGAGGATGTGACTGTGTGTGTGTGTGTTAGTGTGGGAGGATGTGACTGTGTGTGTGTTAGTGTGGGAGGATGTGACTGTGTGTGTGTGTTAGTGTGGGAGGATGTGACTGTGTGTGTTTGTGTTAGTGTGGGAGGATGTGACTGTGTGTGTGTGCGTTAGTGTGGGAGGTTGTGACTGTGTGTGTGTGTGTTAGTGTGGGAGGATGTGACTGTGTGTGTGTGTGTTAGTGTGGGAGGATGTGACTGTGTGTGTGTTAGTGTGGGAGGATGTGACTGTGTGTGTGTGTGTTAGTGTGGGAGGATGTGACTGTGTGTGTGTTAGTGTGGGAGGATGTGACTGTGTGTGTGTGTGTTAGTGTGGGAGGATGTGACTGTGTGTGTGTGTGTGTGTGTGTTAGTGTGGGAGGATGTGACTGTGTGTGTGTTAGTGTGGGAGGATGTGACTGTGTGTGTGTGTGTTAGTGTGGGAGGATGTGACTGTGTGTGTGTGTGTGTTAGTGTGGGAGGATGTGACTGTGTGTGTGTTAGTGTGGGAGGATGTGACTGTGTGTGTGTTAGTGTGGGAGGATGTGACTGTGTGTGTGTGTGTTAGTGTGGGAGGATGTGACTGTGTGTGTGTTAGTGTGGGAGGATGTGACTGTGTGTGTTAGTGTGGGAGGATGTGACTGTGTGTGTGTGTGTTAGTGTGGGAGGATGTGACTGTGTGTGTGTTAGTGTGGGAGGATGTGACTGTGTGTGTGTGTGTGTTAGTGTGGGAGGATGTGACTGTGTGGGAGGATGTGACAGTGTGTGTTTGTGTTAGTGTGGGAGGATGTGACTGTGTGTGTGTGTGTGTGTGTTAGTGTGGGAGGATGTGACTGTGTGTGTGTTAGTGTGGGAGGATGTGACTGTGTGTGTGTGTGTGTGTGTGGGAGGATGTGACTGTGTGTGTGTTAGTGTGGGAGGATGTGACTGTGTGTGTGTGTGTTAGTGTGGGAGGATGTGACTGTGTGTGTGTTAGTGATGGTGTCTGTTGCTGATTGTTATTTAAAAATCAGAAATGCAATTATCCACATCTGGATTCTGAGTTCTCCACTTGTGGTTAGTAGCTAATGGGAAGAGTAGAACACCTGGGGCTGCAGCATTGTGAATTATTCAACTATTCACATCAAGCATCTTTATTGGACTCATTCGGGGAGAGATTTTTCTTTTAACCATTAAATGGTAGAATCTCTTTTTACCTCCATAATAAACAAACCAGCTGTGAAAGGTGCAATCTCTGGGAATATGATTTCCCCACTCCCTTTGCCCCATCCTTGGCAGCATGCCTTCAGCTGTCTAGTCCTCCAAACTCTGGAATTCCCATCCTTATCCCTCATGCCTCAAGGAACATTGGGAACAGGAGGATATTCAGCCACTCAACCAGATCGCAGCTGATTTGCACTTCGTTTTGCTCCCTTTGTTTCATGCTCCTTACCTCATAAAACTCTATCGACCTCAGTCTTGAAAGCTACAGCTTAGCCCAGCATCCACATCCTTTTGGAGGCAGAAGGTTCCAGATTTTCCCTACTGTTTGAAGAAACGCTTCCTGATTTCACTCCTGAATGGCCTCGCACTAACTTTAAGATTAAGTCCCCTCGTTCTACTAGAGGAAATTGTTTGTCTCTATCCACCTATCGAATCCTTTTAGAATTATAAACATTCTCCAGCTTCCTCTTTTCCTTTAAGACCCACTGTTTTGACCAAGCTTGTAATCACCCCTCCTTACACCTCCTTCTTTGGTTTGGGGTCCACTTTATCCTGTGAGGTGTCTTCGGATGATTTTACTCTACGTTAAAGGTCTGAAACTGATTCCCCTTGTGGATTCCAATTGAATGTGATTATTATTTCCACATCATTAACTATGTGTAAAAGGGGAATGCTGTGCAGAGAATCGTCAGGTTAAAGTGTTCTCTTTACACTGTCCACCCCAACCATCATTTTGGTAGAAGTATTCACCATCATCCTGCCTTGTTTAGGTTAATATGAACTCCAGCTGTTGCCCTTAATGATGCTCGAATAGTGCTGCATAGAAAGAGGCCAGTCTGTGCATCCAATCTGTGCCAACTCTTTCGAAGAGCAGTCCAGTTAGTCTCACTCTCCTGCTCATTCCACATATCCCTGCAATTTTTTTCCCCTTTAAGTATTTATCCAATTCCCTTTTGAAGGCTCCGATTGAATCTGTATCCACCGCCCTATCAGGCAGCGCGTTCCAAATCCTAAACACTCGCTGCATAAAAAAGTTCTTCCTGGTTCTTTTGCCAATCACTTTTAATTTGTGCCCTCTGGTTATCGGCTGTTCAGTCATTGGAAATAGTCTCTCTTTATTTACTCTATCCAAACTCTTTATGATTTTAAACACCTCTATCAAATCCCCTCTTAACCTTCTCTGTTCCAGGAAGAACAATCCCAGCTTCTCCAGTCTCTCCATGTAATTGTGATCCCTCATCCCTGGAACCAGTCTAGTAAATCTCTTCTGTACCCTCTCCAAAGCCTGATTGTGGAGAGGAACACTGACAGTGGAATTTCAGCCCCCGTTCTGAGTGACAGTGAGAGTCGACACATTCAGGGAAGGAGGAGAAAAGAGGGAAATTCACTCACATTTTTCTCAACTGTGGAAGCTTCCGGAACAGACCAGTGGCTTCCAAAAGTGAAATATCGTTGTTAGTCAGACGTCTGTGGAGCAAGAAATGTTTGTAAATTTAAAATTAGTTACGCAGGATGAAGTTTACTCGGCAGCCCTGCCCTGAGACCTTGGGATAAACTTGTCAAGTGTTAATTGTGTTGGTTGTGGCTCAGTGGTTCGCACCCTCACCTCTGAGGCAGCAGATTGTGGGTTCAAATCCCACACCAGAGACTAGGCCACGAAATGCAAGTTGATTGCAGCACTGAGGGAGTGGTGCCTTTTAGATGCGATGTTTAATCAAGGACCTGTTGACCCACTCAGGTGGGTGTAAAAGATCCCATACCATTATTTCCAGGAAGAGCAAGGGAGATCTCCCCAGTGTCCTGGCCAGATTCCCATGTTTGTGGGAGCTTGCTGTACATTATAACAGTCTTCAAAAGTACTTTATTGGAGATAAAGAACTTTGCAATGTCCTGAGATACTGTGTCCAAACTGTTCTTTCAGGTTTGAGTGAGGTAGTTGTTCAAAGAAACAGCAATGTTCTTATTCAATTTCTGTATTCTTATTTTTAAGGTGGTTAAGCAGGTAAGTTTTCCCTGTATAGCCCTGCATTTCTTTGACTCCTATTTTTCTGTCTTCTTGCTCTGGCTCCCTGGAGCTGAGGTGGGATGGGCCTAATTCCAAGTTTCCTTCATACCGCCTGTATCCAGCCGGCCACCAGGAGGAGCCTGACACTGCTTAACACTTGACCCCAGCGATTCTACCCTGCATCCACCCCCCCCCCCCACCCCCCCGCACCATGGGGTGCCAACCCTCCAGCATTGCCCTGGAGTCTCCAGAAATTGAACGTTAATCTCCTGGACACTCCCATGAGCAACAGGGAAGAAAAATCAAAGAGGTGTTAAAAAATTGTTTGATTTGATTTTCTTCATAAAGTTATAAAAACACTGGGTGTTCAAAAAGGCTGTTTGACTCGACTGTTGAAACATCCAGGAATACATCCAACGAAAGTCGGCATCCCTAACTGTGGCATCAGTGAGCATCACGAGTGTGGCAGTGACCAGTGCCAGCTAATCACCCTCATTATATTTCTAAGCTATTGGATGGCTAGGCAGAAGCTCAGATGAGATGCACGGATCTCGCATTCACTGAATTTTGAGTAGATTTCAATCCAGGGGTTGTTAGTGTCCCAGTGCAAATTCTCACTGCATAAAACTGCCCCTTACCTGACACTCGGGTCGCAATATCTTTCAGAGGTGGAGGGTATGAAATGTAATCTTACAGCACAGGATGAGGCCATTCAGCCCATCGTGTCTTTGCCAGTTCTTTGAAAGAGTTATCCAATTAATCCCACACTCCTACTCTTTCCCCGTGGCCCTGAAAATTTTCCCCTTTTGAAAGTTACTGTTGAATCTACTTCCACTGTTCTTTCAGGCAGCACATTCCAGACCGACTCACTGTGTAAAAACACAACCTTCCCGCTGGTTCCTCTGCCAATTGTCTTAAATCTTAAATCTGTGTCCTCTGGTTACTAATCTTCCTGCTGCTGTGCATGTGCCTCAAATCCAGTCTCACGCCAGGAATTTGAGTACATAATCCAGGCTGACACACCAGGGCAGAACTGAGGGAGTGCTGCACTGTTGGAGGCGCCGTCTTTCAGGTGAGGCATTAAACTGAGGCCCCGTCGGCCCTCTCAGCTGGATGTAAAAGATCCCATGCCTACTGTTTCAAAGCAGAGCAGGGGAGTTATTCCCGGTGTGTAAAATAAAAACAGATGATCTGGTCAGTACTTCATTGCTGCTGTGGGATCATACTGTGCACCGATTGGCTGCCACGTTTTCTACATTACAACAATGCGTACACTTTAATAAAGGTGTACTGTGATTTGGAATGTCCTGAGATGGTGGAAGGTGAGATGAGCTTGCACATTACGGTAAATATCCCGTGCCTACTCACAGCTCCATGGTTGACTGAGGGATAAACTCTGGGACTTTGGTCAGCTTCTGGTTGGAACAGTCCACCACGTTGGACTCGCAGCGACACTTTGGTGGGCATACCGTGTCCCCGTTGCACTCGCTCCCCAGACGGTGATCTTCAGCACCTGCTGAAGACAGTGAAGAAGCTCAGTATACAGCAGGTGGAAGGTAACACTCCACCAGTTTGATTTATACTTTCATCCTATTTTCCCCTCCGCCTGCTCCTGTTGTGAAGACATTGACCACTGTGAGATTCAGATACCTCAGTCCGGGCACACATCTTTGTATGCAAATAGCTATTCGACTTTAGACGGCATCGCCCTATGTACTCCAGGCTTTACCCTTTCCTGATCCAGAGTCCTGAGGACAACTGTCGCAACTCTGACATGGCTGGAGCCAGCACAAAGTGTAAACCTCCTGGTTTGTGGAACTCAGCTGCTCACTGCAGTAACCACCTCAGTTAACAGAATCCAACACATGGATATTTTAAGACACACAGTCACTTCTGTGCGTTCATGCCCACCCAGCCCCCAAGCTGAAGTAAACTAGTCAGCAGGGCACATTTCTGAATCTGAGGATGGGAGAGGGGAGGGGGGACAGGAGAGGAAGGGAGAGGAGAGGAGGGGAGGGGAGAGGGCGGACAGAAGAAAATTGGCAGCACAAGTATGTGAAAAAGATGTTGATGACTATTTGGTTAAGAACAGGTTAAGAAAAGCTACCTGAATTGAAACTGTCAAGCCTAGGGATGCCAACTAGATAGAATTTAGTGAGTTTTTCCTTTGGAAAGGCAGGAGGAAAACTTGCTAGACTTTTCCCATAGGGTGAAGACCAAGGGCAATTAGGGAAGGACAATAAATGCTGGCCTAGCCAGCAATGCCCAAATCCCACGTACGAAAAGAGACAGAATTCTAATCCTACACTCCACGGTCATTCTATCCCCCTTCCCAACATCCTGTCAAACTGTATCTTAATTTCAGCTCATCCAAACACTGCTGCCCGTATCCTAACTTGCACCAAGTCCCGTTCACCCATCACCCCTGTGTTCGCTGACCCACATTGGCTCCCGGTCTGGCAATGCCTTGAGTTTAAAATTCTCATCTTTGTTTTCAAGTCCCTCTATGGCCTCACCCCTCCCTATCTCTGTAACGTCCTCCAGCCCCAAAACCCTCCCAGATATCTGTACTCATTCAATCCTGGCCTCTTGAACATCCCGATTTTAATCGCTCCACCATTGGTGGCCGCACTTTCAGCTGCCAAAGGTCTAAGCTCTGGAATTCCCTCCCTAAACCTCTCCACATTCCGCCAGTTCTCTTTTCCTTTAGGAACCCTCCCTAAAACCTACCTTTTGACTAGGCTTTTGGTCCTCAGCCCTAATATCCCCCTGCATCTTTTACCCAAAACCTTCAATCTGTGCCCTCTAGTCCGTGTACCATTAGTTAATGGGAACAGTTCTTCCTTGTCTAACTTATCTAAGCCTATCATAATCTTGTACACTTCTCTTAAATCTCCCCTCAATCTCAAATTTTGTTTTATAACGCTCCTGTGAAGCGCCTTGGGCTGTTTTACTACGTTAAAGGTGCTATATAAATGTTGTTGTTGTGACACACTGCAGGATTTTGTACAATTTTCAGCCATGCTTGGCGGAATCATGTTTTTTAACTTTCATCTCGATGACATGGTTCGAGCAAGGACAATGTAAAATCCCACAGGAGGCAATGTGAGTGGGAGAGCCAAAAGCCACTCAAATGAAGAGAAGGAAAGACAGAGGTTTTTAGGTCTCTTATCGTATCCCTTTAACGACTCTTTAAACTTAATCTTTGACTCAATCACAATGGTTTGGAGATGTTAATTGTTAATTATTGGAGAATATTCAGAGGACCAGTTAGTGCAATCAGTTTGAACCTTATGCTTTAGTTCTGGGATTTGGTTCAATTCCAGGCAGACTGAATAGTGAAAGTGCTCTCTCTGTTGGCTGTGTGGGGTCTGTGTGAAATAAGCTTGGAGTCATTTCAAACCAGTTCTTGAAGGATTTGCTCACATGACACTAAACTGGCCACAAGTCAGCATTAAACTGATAGTTTCTCTCGGGCACTAGCTCTTAAATTCACTTCTGAGTTACAAATTTTACAGATACTCTGTATCTAACCCTAGCTGTACCTGTCCTGGGAGTGTTTGATGGGACAGTGTAGAGGGAGCTTTACTCCGTATCTGCACTGGGAGTGTTTGATGGGAACAGTGTAGAGGGAGCTTTACTCTGTATCTAATCCATGATGTCGAGGAAGACTGATCCTGATGTGAGCACCAAATTGACAATTACTATACATTTATTTAGCATCTCTCCTCTCCTGGAAGTGCCAGCTGTATAAGGGCTGACTAAACATCACCCCCAACGCCCCCAGTACCCCTCCAAAATTGAGACAGTAAACCCAAACAATGAGAGCTGGTAAATCACATGGCTACAGGAGGGATCGCAATTGAAGACAGTCATGCCATCACCACATGTAGATTTCAGCAGGCAGCACTGACATTAGTGAGGAGTGGGAAACCTGGCAGGAATCAGTGACTGTGTTGGAGGGGCTCGAGAAGTTAGTGCACACTCTCTGTCCTTTATGTCAGTCATGATCCGCACCACGCCACACAGCATTCTGTTCTGGAGTTACAAAACTTCCTAAGTTGAGGTGTCAGCCATAGCTCAGTGGGCAGCATTCTCAACTTTAAGGGGAGATGGTGCTGTCGTGGTAAACTAAATGGCAGAGGGATGGGAACCATTACAAGGAGTCAGAGGAGGAGGGATCAAAGACAAGAACAAAAGACAGTAAGGGGAATAAGAAAAGTGATAGGCAGAGAAATCAAGGGCCAGAATCAAACAGGGCCACAGTGAAAAATAGTAAGAAGGGGACAAGTAATGTTAAAAAGACGAGCCTTAAGGCTTTGTACCTTAATGTGCGGAGCATTCGCAATAAAGTGGATGAATTAATCGCACAAATAGACATAAACGGGTATGATGTAGTCGGGATTATGGAGATGTGGCTGCAAGGTGACCAGGGATGGGAAATGAACATCCAGGGATATTCAGTATTTAGGAAGAACAGACAAAAAGTAAAAGGCGGTGGAGTTGCATTGCTGGTTAAAGAGGAACTTAACGCAATAGTGAGGAAGGATATTAGCTCTGACGATGTGGAATCTGTATGGGTAAGCTGAGAAACACTAAGGGGAAAAAAACGTTAGTGGGGGTTGTATATAGACCCCCAAACTGTAGTGGTGATGTTGAGAATGGCATTAAACAGGAAATTAGAGATGCATGCGATAAAGGAACATCTGTAATTATGGGTGAATCTAATCTGCATATAGATTGGGCAAATCAAATTAGTCACAATACCGTAGAGGAGGAATTCTTGGAGTCTATGTGGGATGGTTTTCTGGACCAATACATTGAGGAACCAACTAGAGAACGGGCCATCCTAGACTGGGTATTGTGTAATGAGAGAGGAATAATTGACAATCTAGTTGCGCGAGACCCCTTGGGGATGAACGACCATAATATGATAGAATTCTTCATCATGATGGAGAGTGACGTAGTTGATACTGAGATCAGGGTCCTGCATCTTAATAAAGGAAACTATGAAGGTATGAGGCGCGAGTTGGCTATGATGGATTGGGAAACGTTACTTAAAGGGATGATGGTGGATAGGCAATGGCAAACATTCAAAGAGCACATGGATGAACTGCAACAATTGTTTATTCCTGTCTGGCACAAAAGTAAAACGGGAAAGGTAGCCAAACCATGGCTTACAAGGGAAATTCGAGATAGCATTAGATCCAAGGAAGAGGCATATAAATTCGCCAGAAAAAAACAACAGACCTGAGGATTGGGAGCAGTTTAAAATTCAGCAAAGGAGGACCAAGGGATTGATTAAAAAGGGGAAAATAGAGTACAAGAGTAAGCTTGTGGGGAACATAAAAACTGACTGTAAAAGTTTCTATAGGTATGTGAAGAGAAAAAGATTGGTGAAGACAAATGTAGGTCCCTTACAGTCAGAAACAGGGGAATTTATTATGGGGAACAAAGAAATGGCTGACCAACTAAATGCATACTTTGGTTCAGTCTTCACAAAGGTGGATACAAATATCATACCAGAAATGTTGGGGTTTAGTGAGAGGGAGGAACTGAAGGAAATCAGTATTAGTAGAGAAATGGTGTTGGGGAAATTGATGGGATTGAAGGCCGATAAATCCCCAGGGCCTGATAATCTACATCCCAGAGTACTTAAGGAAGTGGCCCTAGAAATAGTGGATGCATTGGTGGTCATCTTCCAAGATTCTATAGACTCTGGAACAGTTCCTACAGATTGGAAGGTAGCTAATGTAACCCCACTATTTATAAAGGGAGGTAGAGAGAAAACAGGGAATTATAGACCAGTCAGCCTGACGTCGGTAGTGGGGAAAATTCTAGAGTCCATTATCAAAGATTTTATAGCAGAGCACTTGGAGAACAGTGGTAGAATCGGACAGAGTCAGCAAGGATTTACGAAAGGGAAATCATGCTTGACAAATCTACTAGAATTCTTCCAGGATGTAACCAGTAGAGTTGATGAGGGGGAGCCAGTGGATGTGGTTTATTTGGACTTTCAGAAGGCTTTCGACAAAGTCCCACGTAAGAGATTAGCATGTAAAATGAAAGCGCATGGGATTGGGGGTAGTGTATAGCGATGGATAGAAAATTGGTTGGCAGACAGGAAACAAAGTGTAGGAATAAACGGGTCTTTTTCCGAATGGCAGGCAGTGACCAGTGGGGTACCGCAGGGATTGGTGCTAGGACCCCAGCTATTCACAATATATATTAATGATTTAGATGAGGGAACTAAATGTAATATCTCCAAATTTGCAGATGACACAAAACTGGGTGGGAGGGTGAGTTGTGAAGAGGATGCAGAGAGGCTTCAAGGTGATTTGGACAAGTTAAGTGAGTGGGCAAATGCATGGTAGATGCAGTATAATGTGGATAAATGTGAGGTTATCCACTTTGGTAGCAAAAACTGGAAGGCAGATTATCTGAACGGCTATAAACTGAGAAAGGGGAATATGCAGCGAGACGTGGGTGTTCTCGTACACCAGTCGCTGAAGGTCAGCATGCAGGTGCAACAGGCGGTAAAAAAGGCGAATGGTATGTTGGCCTTCATAGCGAGATGATTAGAGTACAGGAGCAGGGATGTCTTGCTGCATTTATACAGGGCCTTGGTGAGGCCACACCTGGAATATTGTGTGCAGTTTCGGTCTCCTTATCTGAGGAAGGATGTTCTTGCTATCGAGGGAGTGCAGCGAAGGTTCACCAGACTGATTCCTGGGATGGCGGGACTGATGTCTGAGGAGAGATTGAGTCGGTTAGGATTATATTCACTGGAGTTCAGAAGAGTGAGGGGGGGATCTCATAGAAACCTATAAAATTCTAACAGGACTTGACAGGGTAGATGCAGGAAGGATGTTCCCGATGGTGGGGGAGTCCAGAACCAGGGGTCATAGTCTAAGGATACGGGGCAAACCTTTCAGGACTGAGATGAGGAGAAATTTCTTCACCCAGAGAGTGGTGAGCCTGTGGAATTCGCTACCACAGAAAGCAGTTGAGGCCAAAACATTGAATGTTTTCAAGAAGGAGTTAAATATAGTTCTTGGGGTGAAAGGGATCAAAGGATATGGGGCGAAAGCGGGAACAGGTTACGGAGTTGGATGATCAGCCGTGATCATAATGAATGGTGGAGCAGGCTCGAAGGGCCGAATGGCCTACTCCTGCTCCTATTTTCTATGTTTCTGTTACTGAACTAGTAATCCAGAGGCCCAGGCTAATTCCCCGGGGACACTGGTTTAAATCCCACCATGACAGCTGGTGGAATTTAAATTCAATAAAAATCTGGAATTGAAAGCTAGTCCCAGTAATGATGCCATGAAACTATCATTGATTGTTGTTATTCCATCTGGTTCACTAATGTCCTTTAGGGAAGGAAATCTGCTGTCCTTACCCGGTCTGGCCTACATGTGACTCCAGACCCTCAGCAATGTGGTTGACTCTTAATTGCCCTTTGAAATGGCCTAGGGAGCCTCTCAGTTGACAAGGCCAATTAGGGATAAGCAACAAATGCAGGCTTTGCCAGTGGTGTCCACATCCCATGAAAGAATTAAAAAAAACTTGAGTCAAAGGTTATGGGTTCAAGTCCCAGTCCAGAGACCTGAACACAAAAGGCTGACACTCCCAATGGAGTGCTGCACTGTCACAGGTGCTGTGTTTTGGATGCGATGTTAAACAAGGCCCAGTGGCCCAGTCTGCCCTCATAGGTGGACATAAAGGAACCCACAACAGTATTTCAATAAGAGCCTGGGCCAATATTTTTCCCTTAACCAATATCATTAAAACACATTTCTGTTTGTGGGAGCATGCTGTGCACAAATTGGCTGTACATTACAACAGTGACTATATTAAAAGTACTTCACGGGTTGTAAAGCGCTCTGGCACGTTTTGAGGTCGTGAAAGGTGCTATATAAATGCAAGCCCTTTCTTTCTTCTCTTTAACTGTGTCCACTGCACCCTCATACACTGACCCCATCTAATGGGAGGGGAATTCAGAATAGTGGCACTAGCAGTCACAACCTTAACAGTCAGCTCAAAGAGGATCAAAATAACAATAACACTGCAGATTGATTTAATGACTGGCGACAATACATTCAGTCTGAGTGTCTTACCTGGGATGAAATACTGTTCTTTTGCTGTGGAAGAAATGAACAGAAAACTGTTAAGCAGTGACAATGTGTACATGCGCCCTCATTACCTCTGCTGCACACAGACAAAGCTACATGCTGAAGGCATGAATTACACCTTCTAGAGGTTTCCATGTTGACGCTGGGTCTCTGTTTCTTGTTGTGACTCTCTCAGAAAGTAAAGTGGGAAGAAAGATGTGTAAATGGGGATTGGTCACGCAAAAGAAATCAGGTGCCTGCTGACGGACCTATTGGTTTTTTTAAGTCCGAAGAATACAACGTACAAATACAACTGTCTAAATGATTAAAGGCCTTTTTTCAATTAAATTCCTTTATCTACTATTTCCAGAGGCAATAACTCACAACGATCACAAAGTACAGCTGAAAGACGCCAATTGTCCCATCTGGCTCAACCTTTCATAGAAACCTATTTTCCCTCCTTTCCCCCACCAATATCGTGGTTTAAACTGGTTCTTGAATGATTTCAAAGTTCATGTGCCATGACCCTACCTTCAGGAACAATTCAGGTATTGAGTCAGTTATCACTCCCAGAGCTCATTCAGGCTCTCCGCAAGTGGTCCCATTCATTAATGAATGGAAGACACGATGAGAGGAAATATACAACAGCGTGAACTCACTGCATCCTGAATCGCACAGTCCCATTCACCCAACACCCCATGATTGCTGTAGGTACATTGGCTCCAGATCCAGCAATGACCCCATTTAAAAATTCTCATCATTGTGTTCAACTTCTCCATGGCTTTGCACCTCCTTATCTCTGTAAACTCTGCCAGCCTTACAACCCTCTGAGATCTCTGCACTGCTCCAATTCCGGCATCTCGTGCGCCCCCCCACTTCCTTCATCCCATCACTGGTGGACATGCTTTCAGCTACCTGGGCCCTAAGCTCTGGAATTCCCTCCCTAAACATCTCCACCTCTCTTCCTTTAAGGTGCTCCTTAAAACCAACCTCTTTGACCAAGCTTTCGGTTACCCCTCCAAATGTCTCCTTCTTTGGCTGAGTATCAATTTTTGTCTGATTACGCTCCTGTGAAGCACCTTGGGAAGTTTTACTACAATAAACATGCTATATAAAAGCAAGTTGTTGTTGTCATCTGTGTTGACTTTCATCCACTAGAATTCTCTGCCAATTTTGTGAAACCCTTCCTCGAAATAAATAAATGGACTGAAATAACAGTTAAACTGACAGACAAGGAATTCCATCTTCAATGCTTCATGTTCACATGCTTGGTAAAATAGAAAAGGTCATTACACAGAAACAGGTGGAGGCCATTCAGCCCTTCAAGCCTGTTCCACCATTCAGTTAGACCATGACTCATATTCATTCTCACTCCAGTTACCTGCCTTGGTTCCATAACCTGTAATATCCTGGTTTAACAAAAATCTACCCGTCACAGTTATGACATTTTCAATTGGCTCTCAGTTTCAACAGCTTTTTTGGGGGAGAGTCTTTTAGATTTCTACTCCTCTTTGTGTGACATCACCCCTGAACGGCCTGGCTCCAATTTTAATGTTTGTTCTGGAAATCCTCCACCAGAGGAAACCGTTTCTCTCTATCTAACCTATCGAATCCTTCATTCATCTTAAACACCTCAGTTAGATCACTCCTTAATCTTCTATATTCAAGGGAATACAAGCCTAATCTGTGCAACCTTTCCTCATAATGTAACCGGTATGATTCTGGTGAACCTGTGCTGCACGCTCTCAGAGGCCAACATATCCTTCCTGAGGTTTGTTGCCCAGAATTGAATGTCACACTCTAAATGCAGTCTAACCAATACAACTGTAACATAACTTCCACCCCACCTTGAGATAAAGGTCAAGATTCCATTAGCATACTCACTTCAAATTATTGATGCAGAAATAACCACCTTCACAATAGCTGATTTATAGTATTGTCAAATAGCTGTTACATTAGATTGGGGGGGGGGGGGTGCAAGCTGTAGCTGTGCGTTAGTCTCCTAGCCCATGTAATACGAACCCTCAAAGCAGAGATACCTCAATTCTATTGCTGTTCATGTTTACATGGAATAGTTCCAAGGCTTAAATCTCACTGTGTACCATGTCAGAAAGAAACTTGTTCCTTTCTTTCAAATTTCTCAGAATGCGGGCAAAATGTTTGGGGCGGTACAGTGGCGCAGTGGTTAGCACCGCAGCCTCACAGCTCCAGCGACCCGGGTTCAGTTCTGGGTACTGCCTGTGCGGAGTTTGCAAGTTCTCCCTGTGACCGTGGGGGTTTCCGCCGGGTGCTCCGGTTTCCTCCCACAGCCAAAGACTTGCAGGTTGATAGGTAAATTGGCCATTGTAAATTGCCCCGAGTGTAAGTAGGTGGTAGGAGAATGGTGGGGATGTGGTAGGGAATATGGGATTAATGTAGGATTAGTATAAGTGGGTGGTTGTTGGTTGGCACAGACTCAGTGGGGTGAAGGGCCTGTTTCAGTGCTGTATCACTCTGTGACTCTAAATCTGGCATTTAGTGCCCATCCCAAATTGCCCTGCGAAGCTGGTGCTAATGGGCCTTCTTAAACCACTAGTAGTGGTTTGATACAACTGAGGGGCTTGCTAGACCACCTCATAGAGTTAAGAGTTGACCATGTTGGTGTGAGACTGCAGTCACATATAGGCCCACGCTGGGTAAGGACAGCAGGTTTCCTTCCCTTAATGGGACATCAGTGAACTAGTTGGGAATTTACAACAATCATGGTCCCTTTACTAGTTTCATCATTTTATTCCCAGTTTGTTTAACCTGAATTCAAGCTCTCAAACTGTCCATGAAGGATTTGAACTCTGCTGTTTTGTTCGTCCAGGCTTCTGACTTAAGAGTCCAGTAACATAACCACTGGGCGGCACAGTGGTTAGCACCGCAGCCTCACAGCTCCAGCGACCCGGGTTCAATTCCAGGTACTGCCTGTGTGGAGTTTGCAAGTTCTCCCTGTGTCTGCGTGGGTTTCCTCCGGGTGCTCCGGTTTCCTCCCACATGCCAAAGACTTGCAGGTTGATAGGTAAATTGACCCCAGTATAGGTAGGTGGTAGGGAAATATAGGGACAGGTGGGGATGTGGTAGGAATATGGAATTAGTGTAGGATTAGTATAAATGGGTGGTTGATGGTCGGCACAGACTCGGTGGGCCGAAGGGCCTGTTTCAGTGCTGTATCTCTAAAACTAAAACTAAACTACACTACCATACACGTGGTCTGAAGTCTGGAATTTTGAGACACCTTGACACTCTCACCTGCGTCCCACCGCAATGTACCTTCAAACAACAGCAGGTAATACAACACCTGAGCACCGGAACTTCTTGCTTTTAATCTGCCCGATCCTCTTGTTTGCCAAGCGCCGTGGACTGGCACAGCGTGCCCCACTGGTCTCAATGGGATTGGAGCGAAGGTAGTCGGCGAGCCATTTGAGGTGGCAGTCACAGATGAATGGGTTTTGTGCCAAGTGCCTGGATGAGGGTTACAGAACCAAGACAAAGATGATATTACATGGAATTTACAGGACGGAAACAAGCCATTCGACCCAACTGGTCTATGCCAGTATTTATGCCCCACACAAACCTTTGCCCACCCTACTTCAACTCCTCGTTCCCTGATATACCTACCCAGCTGCCTCTTAAATACATTTGTGCTATTTGCCTCCACCACTCCCTGTGATAGTGAGTTCCATATTCTCACCACTCTCTGGGTAAAGACGTTTCTCCTGAATTCCCAATTGGATTTATTAGTGACTGTCTTATATTTATGGCCCCTAGTTTTGGGCTTGCCCCAAAAGTTAAAACATTGAGCGGAATCTTACCAGCACCAAGAATGTGGTTTTGGAGGCAGAGGCGAGAGTAAATTTGAAAAGTAGCGTGTCGGGTCAGCTCCCCAATGCGTTCCTGCCCCCATGCGCAATATGGGCAAATAATTAGGCTGATTTACATGCAATTTGGAACAGTTGAACAGAGAGCTGGTCGATCTTGTGAATGGTGCTTGGGGCCCCCATTGTGTCAGTCCCTGGCAGGTGAGAGGAGGCAGCCCCACAGTGGGAGGTTCGAGCATCATTAATGTTTAGGCTATAGAGGAGCTCTGTAGCAGCAAGTGGTGAGGCTGCTGCTTTGCCATTGAGGTGTGAAATAGTGGAGATGATGTCTCCACTGGCCATATTCATTCACTGTTTCAGGCACTCTGCAGATGCTAATGGTGGCCGCACTGTCCTGTGCTTCCGCCTCAGGAACCCACCCATCATTCTTAATTGGATGGCGAATGTGGAGTTCGCCTCTTCATTGGCCGCCTCCCTTAATAATCCCCCGTTTGGCGCACCTCTGACCCGAGTGGTTTCAGGACCTGGAAATGGTTCTGATGCCTGAGAATAGTCTGCCCATCTTCTCAACGTCTACCCTTCATAATTGCAAAGACGTTGATTAAGTAGACTTTGGACCTCAATGAAAAAAACTCCCCAATCAATGAAAGGTAAAACTGGTATCATGTACATACAGCGTCTGGATGGCTCGGAGTGAAGTGAAGGTGCCTTTGGCCAGCGTCTGGATCTTGTTGTCATACAGTGAGAGGAGGCTGAGATTTTGTAGATCCTGAAAGGCATCTGCTCGAATGCAGTTGATTTTATTAGCATTCAAAAGCCTAAAGAGAAATGGAAGTAACACCGTCACACAGGCTTGGAATGGCTAAACATTCTCTGCCTCCACTGAGGAGGCCATTTGGCCCATTCTGCTCATGCTGGCTCTTTGAAAGAGCTATTAAATTAACCCTACTCCCCTGCTCTTTCCCCAAAACCCTGCAAATTTTTCCCTTCAAATATATATATTCAACTCCCTTTTGAAAGTTACTATTGAATCTGCTTCCACCGCCCTTTCAGGCAGTGCGTTCCAGATCACAACAACTCGCTGGGTAAAAAAGGGTGTTTCCTCATGTCACCTCTGGTTCTTTTGCCAATTACCTTAAATCTGTGCCCTCTGGTTATCGATCCTTCTGTCACTGGGACCAGCTTCTTATTATTCACTCTAGTAAAACCTTTCATGATTTTGAATACCCCTATTAAATCTCCCCTAACTTTCTCTGCTCTGAGGAGAACAATCCCAGCTTCTCCAGTATCTCCACATTAACTGAAGTCCTTCGCCTCTGGCACCATTCTAGTAAGTTTCTTTTGCCTCTTCTCCGAGGCTTGACATCCTTCCCAATGTGTGGTGCTCAGAATTGGACACAATACTCCAACTGGGGCCAAACGAGTGTTTTATAAAAAAAAATTAGCAAACTTCCTTGTTTTTGTACTCTCTGACTCTATTTATAAAACTAATGATCTCCTATGACTTTTCAACAGCACTCTCAACTTGTCCGGCTACCTTCAAAGCTGCACGTACACCCCCGGGTCTCTTTGATCCTGCGCTCCATTTAAAATTGTTTCACTCCTCCACTTCCACCCAGCCTGAAGACAGTAGGCAGCAAATCCCAATATCAACAGGAGGAGTGTAGCCAAAAGGAGCAGTGGCCCTGGTGGAGTTTGTGAAGCCTGGAGGCTTCCCTCTTGCTCCTGCCAGCCCCAAATGGGAATAAAGAGGAGCTCATGCCTTCGGGATTCTCCTCCGACTGCTTGCCCGCTGACAAGGTGCAAAGCCCGCTCATTGACCACCCAGACCACCGCCCCGCCACTCCCCCCCCACAGAAAGCAGCCCAAAGTTGGCAGTAGTGGGAGTCCTAGCTGTGTCATTGGAACCCCAATATATGTCTGGTTCGGTGGAGGGGCAGTGGGGGAGCAGCACTCAGACCCAGGCAACAACTGGCAAAGCCACACAGCGACGGCACTGTCCACCATTCTCAGGGGTTCCATGGCTCCATAACTTCCGGGTGGGAGGCCTTGGGACTTCAATCCAAAGATTCCGCTTCCCCACCCCACCCCCCGCCTTCCTGCAATGATGACATTTTTCGTCATGCCTGTTTGAACAGGCCAAACACTCACAGGAGTTGCAGAGCGTAGAGTCCGTCAAACACCCCTTTCGGAAGCTCATTGATTTTGTTTCCATACAGGACCCTGGAAGTAGAGGAAGCAAAGGAATTTTAAAGGCAGGAACACAAAAATAGGGGAGGTGGGGATCATTTTCTGACGGCACAACGTTTCCCCCTTGCCACCAGCGTGTATTATGGGTGTGTTGCAATGTACTAGATTTTTCGACCCTTTGGAAGATGGCCTCCCAAATAGATATTGTGCGGTGATTACAGGCTGTGTACATGTCAGTGTGAATCGAATGACAGGTCAAGTGGCATGAAATGTCCATTTTATTGTAAATTTTATGCCCTCCTGCCACCACATCCCACCCCTGTCTGCCATATACTCACAGAGAATTAAGTGATCGCAGTCCCTGGAATGCATCAGGTGCAATCTCAGCGATCTGGTTGTTACTGAGATCTCTGAAAGAGAACAGAAAGGCTTTAGAATTCTGTTTTTTAAAAATATATTCATTCATGGGATGTGGGGGTCACTGGCCAGGCCAGCGTTTATTGCCCATCCCTAATTGCCCTTGAGAAGGTGGTGTTGAGCTGCCTTCTTGAACCGCTGCAGTCCATGTGGGGTAGGTACACCCACAGTGCTGTAGGAAGGGAGTTCCAGGATTTTGACCCAACGACAGTGAAGGAATGGTGATATAGTTCCAAGTCAGGATGGTGTGTGGCTTGGAGGGGAACTTGCAGGTGGTGGTGTTCCCATGCATTTGCTGCCCTTGTCCTTCTAGGTGGTAGAGGTTACGGGTTTGGAAGGTGCTGTCGAAGGAGCCTTGGTGAATTGCTGCAGTGCATCTTGTGAATGGTACACACTGCTGCCACTATGCACCGGTGATGGAAGGAGTGAATGTTGAAGGTGGTGGATGGGTTGCCCATCAAGCGGGCTGCTTTGTCCTGGAAGGTGTCGAGTTTCTTGAGTGTTGTTGCTGCTGCACTCACCCAGGCAAGTGGATCTGTGCTTAATTAGACAGAACAAAGATAGCCAAAATGTGACTCCTTTGTTAAATATAGTGCCTGGTTTGATACTGAGGCATTCAGATTAGGAAGGCACCTGATCTGTGATGAACCAGTATGTGATTCCGATCCCACACTAATGTAGTTGACTCTTGACTAATGCTGGTCTGGTTGGTAAACCACTTCCACACATTTTGTAACCTTTACAAACTGTCGCATCGATTACTCAGTTTGTTCACCAACATTCTCATATAAGATTGAACAGGGTCGGGCACTTTTCTCTAGAAAAGAGAAGTATGAGGGGGCGACCTGCTAGAGGACTTCAAAATTATAAAAGAGTTCACTAGGGTAGACAAGAGATATTTCAACTTGTGGGGGAAACCAAAACTAGGGGCCATAAATACAAGATAGTGACCAATAAATCCAATAGGGAATTTAGAAGAAACCTCTATTACCCAGAGAGTGGCAAGAATGGTGAACTCACTACCACAGGGAGTGGTTGAGGTGAATAGTAGAGATACACTTAAGGGGAAGTTATATAAATACATGAGGGAGAAAGGAATAGAAGGATATGTTGATAGGGTGAGATGTAGTAGGGTAGGAGGAGGCTCTTGCGGAGTATAAACACGGGCACTGACAGTGGGCCGAATGGCCTGTTTCTTTGCTGTAGACTCCACGTATGTAAACTGCTTGAAGAAGCAGGTCCACCGCCAACTTCTCAGGGTAATCAATGCCACCCTTGCTAGCGATGCTCACATTCCCCAAGAATAAATTTTAAAATCGCAGATATGTCCCCTGGGTTGGATTTGTTGCTCATTGTTCAAATTGGGCCCAGGCTCTTGGGGGAGGGGACAGGAGGGGAGGGGAGGGAGGCGAGTCGAGGTGTTAAAGGCTTTCCGTCTGCTGCCCTTAATCTAACAGATGGTAAACCGAGGAGAGGGAGTCAGCACCAGAACTTAATCAGTGGCTACCGTCAGTTAATTTTCACGAGGTATTAAATATTCATGAGGGAGATTAGATTCGCTTGAGTAAGGAGCTGTCTAGCACACGTTCTTTTATTCTTTTATTGTCTTTTGGCCGGACAAACTTTACACAGACACTAAACAAAGACCTGCTTCGACCACATCTGCAGTACTGTGTACAGTTCTGAACACCACACCTTACAATGGATATGTTGATCTTGGAAGGAGTGCAGCAGAGTTCACCAGAGTGTTACCAGGGCTCCAAGGGTTAGATATGAGAAGAGATTACATAAACTTGGCCTGTATTCCCTGGAATATAGAAGGTTAAGGAGTGATTTGATCGGGGCTTTTAGGATTTTGAAAGAATTCGATAGGGTAGAAAGAGAGAAACTCCGCTGGTTTGGGAGTCTAGGGCAAGGGGAAATAACTTCAAAATCAGACCAGGCCATTCAGGAGAGAAGCTAGGGAAGACCTTTTCATGCAATGGGTGGTAGAAGTGTGGAACTCTCACCCACACGCAGTAGATGCGGGGCAGTACATTAATAATTTTGAATCAGAGATTGATAGATTTTTGCTAGACAAGGGTATTGAGGGATATAGAGCCAAGGAGGGTGGATGCAGTTAGGAGACAGATCAACCAGGGTCTCATTGAATGGTGGAACAGGTTCAAGAGGCTGAATGGCCAATTCATGTTCCTATACTTCTATAACACTCCTGGTGGTGAAAGAAAGAGAAATTATCAATAAAATGTAATATTTAATCTTATATCGCAATTTCTCAGTTAAAAACATCCCATAACACATCAAACCATAAATTGCCTGTAGCTCCTATGACATACTCAGACTGGATAATATTCAACTAACTGGCAGATGTCAAGTCAGCTGTGGGTCTGGAGTCATATGTAGGCCAGACCCGGTAAGGATGGCAGATTTCCTTCCCTAAAGGACATTGGTGAACCAGATGGATTTTTACAACAATCCAGTAGTGCTAAGGTCATCATTACTGACACTAGTTTCTTTTTCAAATTCCCAGCTTTACTTAATTAACTGAATATAAATTCCTCAGCTGCCCTGCTGGAATTTGAACTCATGTTGCGGGATCACTAGCCCAGCAACAATACCACTACGTAACCATACCCAGGCTAGTCCTGCACTCTTCTGCAATGTTGTTTTGGGAATGTAGGCCATGAGCGTGGGACTGATGCCTTTGCCAGTTCTGCAGCAACCTAACTAACGGTCCTTCAAGGGCAGCTACTGTACAAAGAGGGTCGGTATGAGTTTTTTTTAAAACATAGTTTTATGAGGAGCCAGAGTGGGGAGCAGGAGTGATTCTCGCTGTCCCACTGCTGAGGTGCCAGAGCCAAGCTGCAGCACGGGGAGTTATATCACACAGCACCTTTAGGAGAGGAGATAGGCAAGGGAAACCTTAATATCCCCACACTTAAGTATTTTCATCGCTTCACCATTGGCGGCTGTGCCTTCAGCTGCCTCAGCCCTCAGCTCTGGAATTCCATCCCTAAACCTCTCCGCCTTTCTACCTCTCTCTCCTCCTTTAATACCCTCCTTAAAACCTACCTCTGTGACCAAGCTTTTGGTCACCTGTCCTATTTATGTGGCTTGGTGTCAAACTTTATCTGATAGGTAGAAATTAGTTTGCAGGTACAAAATGGAAGGTGACCATTCAGCCCCTCAAGTCTGTTCCGCCATTCAGTTACAGAATGACTGATCAGCACCTCAACTCCACATACCTGCCTTTGCTCCATATCTCTCACTCAACAACAACCTAGCAAGTCTTGAGAGGTCCAACTGTCCCCCAGTATCCCCAGCCTTTTGAGGGGGGGTGCGAGAATTCGAGGTTTCCACTATCCTTTGTGTGAAAAATTGTTTCCTAATTTCACTCCTAAACATCGTCCCTCTACGTTTAAGGTTCTGCCTCTTTATTCTGGATCCCCCAACAGAGGAAATAGTTTCTCTCAATCTGCCCTTTCAAATCCCAAACCATCGTGATTAGATCAACCTTCTAACCTCAAGGGAACACAAGGCAGGTTTAGGCAATTGGTCCTAACAATATATCATTCTGGCCAATCTGCACTGCACCCTCTCCAAGGCCAGTACAGCCTTCCTCACCTCCATTTGCTAGGCCGAGGCCTGGGAGCAGGTCAGAGTACTAAGTGTGGTTAAGTAAATGATCTGTGAAGACCTAGATACAGAGGGAAGAGAATAAAAGGGATTCAGAGAGAGAGAGAAAGAGTGAAATATAATTTCAAGGAAGATTTCAATGGTCTGCTGAACAACTGCAGTCTCTGAAGAAAAGGTATTAGCCTGTTGCACGCAAATCACCATAGTAACCAGTGCTTGAGTGGAGGTTTCTGTGCTTTTTCCTTATCTTTCTGTCTCCTGCCTGATTCTATCTATCATTTATCAGGCTTTCGTGCTTGAAAATTTAATGATCTGGTCTTTGAGAGAACAACATAATCTCATCGACCTTGAACCTAGCACTCCAGTATCTCCCTCTGGACCTTGGCTAATAATATTGCAAAATAATTCATTTTCTCAGGACGAGTTATAAATCTGTTCCTCCAACAGCAACAGCATGCATTTATACAGTGGGCTGAAATTTATTTTGCCGTCACCGCAGTAAACAATGGCGGCCCGCACGCGGGGGCCAAGCTTTGCAGAGCCATGGCGATATTAAATGTGACGGCTCATTTAAATGGCCGGGGCAGACTGCAACCACCCCCCCCTCCCCCCCCACCCTGATGACATGGAGGGGGCGGGTGGTCCGACCCCGGCAACGGCGTCAGGTGCCACTGCGCAGGCGCCGACACCATTTTTAAAGAGCTTCGAGGCCTATCGTTACAATTTAAATTTTTAAAGATACAGTTTTCTTAGAAAATAAAATAAATTTATCCTGATCCTCTCCCACCCCCCCCCCAATAACCATGGCAATAAAAAGCTGCCCTCTCCCCCCCTTCAACACTTACCTAATGCTCCTGACCATCCCCCCCCAAAGTTCCTCAACCTTAAACTTTACCCCTTCCTACCATCCCCAAGACCAATTGAATAACTCTGACGCCGCTCCCCACCCCGCAGGGGGGGGAGAGAGGGGGGAGGGAGAGAGAGAGGCAGAGCAAGAGGGGACAGAGGGAGAGGAGGAGCGAGAGAGATGGGGGACAGAGAGAGAAAGAAGGGGAGACAAAGAGACAAAGGGGGGTTAACAGAACGCAAGGACGACTCAGAGCGGGGGTGGTAACAACATAGAGAGGGGGAACAACACAGAAAAAGGGGGGGGGGGAAACAGGGAGAGAGAGAGACAGACAGACAGACAGAGGGAGAGTGATCAAGATCACTCCTCACAGATGGACACCTATCCGGAATACTCTGCATCTCTACAAGTGTGCAGGCAAAGATTGACTACTTGTGTAAGCAAACAAAAGGCAGGTATCTCACTAAATCAGTGTCCATTATAGTGACGAGAAAGTAAGTCAATAAATTAATCTCATTTAAAGCTTCTCCACAAAAATGCACCTTTGTTGTTGTTTTAATTAATAGTGAGATATCTATTTAATGCCTTTAACTTTGCGAAATTGTCTCACTGGCCCCCACGTGAAAAGATTGGACAACCCTGGTGTAGAGGGAGCTTTACTCTGTATCTAACCCCGTGCTGTCCCTGTCCTGGGAGTGTTTGATGGGGACAGTGTAGAGGGAGCTTTACTCTGTATCTAACCCCGTGCTGTACCTGTCCTGGGAGTGTTTGATGGGGACAGTGTAGAGGGAGCTTTACTCTGTATCTAACCCCGTACTGTACCTGTCCTGGGAGTGTTTGATGGGGACAGTGTAGAGGGAGCTTTACTCTGTATCTAACCCCGTACTGTACCTGCCCTGGGAGTGTTTGATGTGGACAGTGTAGAGGGAGCTTTACTCTGTATCTAACCCCGTGCTGTACCTGCCCTGGGAGTGTTTGATGTGGACAGTGTAGAGGGAGCTTTACTCTGTATCTAACCCCGTTTTTTTTTAAATCTAACCCCATGCTGTACCTGTCCTGGGAGTGTTTGTTGGGACAGTGTAGAGGGAGCTTTACTCTGTATCTAACCCCGTGCTGTCCCTGTCCTGGGAGTGTTTGATGGGGACAGTGTAGAGGGAGCTTTACTCTGTATCTAACCCCGTGCTGTACCTGTCCTGGGAGTGTTTGATGGGGACAGTGTAGAGGGAGCTTTACTCTGTATCTAACCCCGTGTTGTACCTGTCCTGGGAGTGTTTGATGGGGACAGTGTAGAGGGAGCTTTACTCTGTATCTAACCCCGTGCTGTACCTGTCCTGGGAGTGTTTGATGGGACAGCATAGCTGTCTGGGGAGTACTCAATCTTCCACTAAAATAAGATTTATTTACATTTGCTGAATGGCTAAAGTGCTGATTGTAAATGTTAGTTTTTGAATTGAGAGGACAGTTGTTGAAGAAGAATGGGATGTAAGGAGGTGCACTTACATCCTTCGCAGCTTTTTATACGGAGCAAACGTCCCTGGTGGAACCGACTTAATTCCATTCTGTTCCAGTCGTCTGGAATGAAAGTGAAATAGAAGGATGAGGATTATTCTAAACAACAGGTCACGAATTATTGTCAGCAATGAAATTACACAAACACGTCACAGGTGCATATTAAATCCCACACTCTGGTAGGTTAACACAGACCATTAACCTGGTTAAAATACCTCTATTGCAACTGAAGGCATGGAAATTTCATAGCAGCCTGTTTTATGTTTGTAGATTAACATCCAAGCAACTTATTGTGTAAAAAATACTCTCTTCATTTCCCCTCTGGTTCTTCTGCCAATTATTTTAAATCTGTAATAAAAGCAAAATACTGCGGATGCTGGAAATCTGAAATAAAACCAAGAAATGCTGGAATCACTCAGCAGGTCTGGCAGCATCTGTGGAAAGAGAAGCAGAGTTAACGTTTCGGGTCAGTGACCCTTCTTTGTATTTTAAATCTGTGTCCTCTGGTTACTGACCCTCCTGCCACTGGAAACAGTTTCTCCCTCGTGCCTCTATATAACCTGTCATCATTTTGAACCTTTAAATTCTCTGCTCCAAGCAGAACAATCCCACTTCTGCAGTCTACACCACTCCTTTCAAATCGAATCATTTTCCCCCTTGAGCTTTTTGTATGATTGCAAACACAAAACTTTTAAGAGACGAGACAGAAACGCACAATGAGTCTGCTCACACAATCCCCAATCCACTACTCTGCTGCCTCAATTTGTGCTCTACAAACACTGGGGATATTAACCACTCCCACCCCACTACTGACCCTCCCACTTTCCTCTAACTCCCACCCAGTCTGTCTCTGGCTCCCACTCTGCCTCTCGTTCCCTCCCAGTACCTCACCCCCTCCCCCCGCTCCCTCTTACCCTGCCACTGCCACAACTCCGACTCCCGCAACTCCGACTCCCACTCCTCCCCTTCCATCTCATGCTCCCCCTTCCTTCTAACTGTCACTCCCCCCCCCCATTCCACTCTATGCCCTTTTGCTGCCCCTTCTCCGTTGCCCCTGTAGCTCCCTGCCTGGAAGTGCACTGTTGGAAAATTGGCCCTTACATCTCCACTTGTATCTGTAGAACTCGTTTTGCCTATTTCCTCCCCTTATTTATCAAGCTGCTAACTCGTGTTAGGATAAGGATTCCTCCCTCATGGCAAATTGCCCTGCCGGATATTGCCCATTTGGCCAATCGTCATAGATGAGCCTGGACAGTGAGTGTTGACAGGATATTCAACCACAGAGGCATCACAAATTAGCCAGATTCTGTCCAAACACACAAACCCACACCCACAGACATACACATATATGCACACACACACGCACACTTATACACGATCACTCATACACACTCACACTCACATACACACACATATGTATTCACACCCACCCACACATATATGCACACACTTATACACACACTCACATATATGCGCTCACACACACTTTTCCAGGAGCAGTTTGATGGAAAGCACAGCATGCAAGAAGCTCCATCTATTTTCCGTCACTAACCCAGGATTGCTGAGACCATGCATTGAGTGGAGTGGAGGTAGAAGATCAGCTATGATCTTACTGAACAGCGAAGCAGGCTTGAGGGGCTGAATGGCCTCCTCCTGCTCCTATTTCTTATATTCTGTCTGGTTCAGTTCCACATCAAACAGTTGTGGCTGACCACAAAGTTTATTAGATTATCCTCTGAGAGACAACATTAAATTCCAGTTTAATGCACATAGAAAGGGGGAAGAAAAGATCCTGTTGCTTCAATGAAACATCTTGTTTCAAAAATAATCATGATTTCCCTTTTTAAGAGAATTGCGTGGTGGAGCCAGTACAATTGTAAAAGGATTAACTGAGATCAACAGAAAGGCGCCAGTTAATGTTATTCATCAGACACTTGGATCTGACAATAAGGTTCTAATTTGCGAGGGGGCAACGTGAAGTGACTAATCTTTATATCGCATTAGGATCACTGCTATCTGGAAAACAATCAAACGGTTTCATTTCCTGCACACAGTTCCTGTGGTTTTATCAATCCTCTCTCTTCAAGCCACTCCTCACAGCCCTGATACTCTCCCAGCATCTCGGCCTGCTGTTGTGTTGTCAGCTGTGGCTCAGTGGTTAGCACTTTCACCTTTGAGTCAGAAATCTATGGGTTTGATCGCCAGAGAACTGAGCACAATAGTCTAGGCTGACACTCCCAGTGCGGTACTGAGGGACTGCTGCACTGTCAGAGATGCTGCCTTTCGGATGTAATGTGAGACCGAGGCCCCGTCTGTCATCTGAGGTGGATGTAAAAGATCACATGTCCACTATTTTGAAGAAGGGCAGCGGAGTGCTCCCCTGTGTCCTGGACCAATATTTACCCCGAAACAAAGCCACTAAAAAACAGATTATCTGGTCATTAACAGGGTTCGGTTTGTGGGATCTTGCTATGCACAAACTGGCTGCCGTGTTTCCTACATCACAACTGCGATTACATTTTAGAAGTACTTCACTGGCTGTAAAGCAACTTGGGATGTTGTGAGGTCGTGACAGGCGCTATAGAAATGCAAGTCTTTCTCTTGCTGTTCTTTATGGGGATTGGTCACATTCTCAATCAAGGGACAAGGAATTTGTACAAAACCTTACACATCGCTAGGAAACATCGCAAAGCACTTCACATCCAATAAAGTGCAGTGGTTGTTAAGCTGGCCACACAGTAAGATCCCACAAACAGCAATGAGATGATTGATCCGTTTTTGGTGATGTTGGTTAAGGGAGGAACACCAGGAAATTTCTCCATCCTTCAACTGCCCACCTGTTGAAAGGAACAAACAAACAGGACCTCAGCTTAACATTCCACCTCCAAGAGAGGGCCTCTGGCAATACAATGCTCCCTCAGCACAGTTCAGGTTGATAGTTCAGGATATGTCTTTGAGCCCTGGATGTGGGGCTGGAGCCCACAATTTATTACCCAGAGGTGCGAATGTTAACAGCTCGCACCATTTGGTAACAGTCTTGACTTGACTTCAGGCTGTGTGTGCCCTATACAGACTAACACAAGAGGAGGGTGAGCAGCAAGAAAGCATCTTAGATTGTAACAAGAATAAAACAACCCCAGATTGAGATCAGTGGTGAAATCGTCGGGTAGGGGGATGGGGACGGGGTGGTTGAAATTATGACATTTCATATGAGCTTACACAGCAAAGTAGATTTTTTACCCTTGTTTTTCTTAATCCTTATTTTTCATTATTACTTAACATGGTAGGAAGAACTAGATCCAAAGCACAGGACAGCAACAAGACCAAACTCACAGAGCTTTACTCTGTATCTCACCCCCGTTTTTTTTTCACAAGGTGTCCTTTATACCCCAGGCCCCTTTTATATTTTTCACATTGAGGGGGCCTTTATTCCTCAGGCCTCCTTTATGTACATATTTACAGTTTTAAAATAACTTTATTAAAACCAGATAAATAAACAAAAAACTCAAATTAAAATGCCATTCTCAGCGTCAACGATGCACTCCAGTCCCTGCGGTGCCCACCGGTCGCGGAAGGCCTCAAGCGTACCGGCAGACACCGCATGCTCTTTCTCCAGGGACACCCGGGCGCGAACATAACCGCAGAAGAGGGGCGGGCAATCGGGGAGGACGGAACCCCCGACGGCCCGCAACCTGGACCTGTGAATTGCCACCTTGGCCAGGCCCAGGAGCAGACCGACGAGGAGATCCTCCTCCCGGCCCAAGCCCCTCCGCACCGGGTGCCCAAAGATCAGGAGCGTGGGACTGAAGTGCAGCCAGAATTTGAGGAGCAGCCCCTTCAGATACTCAAAGAGGGGCTGCAACCTCGCACACTCCGTATAAACGTGGAACACGGACTCGTCCAGGCCGCAGAAAGTACAGGCGGCCTGGGAGTCCGTGAACCTACTTAAAAGTCTATTGCACGGGACTGCTCTGTGCAGCACCCTCCACCCCAGGTCCCCGATGTAAAGGGGGAAGACTCCCGCGTAGAGAGACCTCCATCGGGGTTTCCCCTCGCCGCCAGATGGCAACGCGGACCGTACAGGAAACCCCTCCGCGCCGATTGGAATGGCACGGAAGGCATTTCCGAGAGGCGGCTCGGGTTGTGCGGGACCGGCTCCCGAGGAGGGTTTCGGGGCCTGGGTCCGATGAGCAGTTCCGGCCGAGCGGGGGTCAGCTCCGCCGGGATCGCTCCGCACTCCCGAGCCCCCTCGCCACCCGCAGTGAGGGGCGTCGTGGGGGTTTCGGCTACTCCTCCGCCCGCCGGACCGTCCCCGGAGTCGGCTGCCCGGACAGCCGAGGCGCTCTCCTCCGCCGGCGGGGGAGCGCCCTGACTGGAGGCGACCATGTTCCAGACTCGGAATAGATCCCGGTAAAAGACAGGCAACTCCCTCAGAGAGGCGCGGCTAACGGACTCCACCGGGAGCTGCGTGTCGTCTTGAAGGCAGTGACACTGGCGGAAAAAATACGTCGCCAGCGCACACCATCTGGGAGGACGCTCGACGTACAGGTATCTCTGCAGGGTCCGAAGGCGGAGAGTCGCAGCCTGGGTGCGGACGCACACCAGCGACTGACCGCCCTCCTCAATCGGAGACTCAGGACCGCGGCAGAGACCCAGTGTTTCCTCTTGCCCCAGAAGAAATCGACGAGTTTCTTCTGGATCTTGGTGGCAAATACAGGGGGTGGGGCCAAAGTGACCAACCAGTACCACAGCATGGAGGCCACCAGTTGGTTTATGACCAACGCTCGGCCCCTGCAGGAAAGCACTCGGAGCAGTCCTGTCCAGCGCCCCAGCCGAGCGGTGACTTTCGCCTCCAACTCCTGCCAGTTTGCCGGCCAGGCTTCCTCAGCGGGGCTAAGGTGGACTCCCAGATAGAGGAGGTGCGTGGTGCTCCACGCAAAAGGTGTCATTTCCTCTGGCAGGGAGTCCACCCGCCACTGACCAACCAGGAGTCTGGAACATTTCTCCCAATTGATCCTCGCGGAGGACGCGGCAGAAAAGGTCTGCTGGCAGTCGCGCATCCTCCGCAAGTCAACGGGATCTGTGATTGCGAGGAGCACGTCGTCGGCGTAAGCCGAGAGGATGACCTGCATGGCCGGCTCGCGCAGAGCCAATCCCGTCAACCTCCTGCGAAGCAGGCACAGGAAGGGCTCCACGCAGATGGTATACAATTGGCCGGACATGGGGCATCCCTGACGCACTCCTCTCCCAAAGCGAAGGGGCGCCGTCAAGGACCCGTTAACTTGGACTAGACACTCTGCGACGGCGTATAAAAGTCGGACCCGGGCCACAAAATGCAGCCCGAGTCCGAAAGCGCGCAGAGTCCCGAAAAGGTAATCGTGATCCACCCTGTCGAACGCCTTCTCCTGATCGAGGGAGAGAAAGGCGACCGACTGACCAGCCCTCTGGGAAAGATGGATCAGGTCCCGGACCAGGTGTATGTTGTCCTGGATGGACCAGCCCAGGACCGTGTAGGACTGGTCGGGGTGGATCATGTGGGCCAGCACGGAGCCCAGGCGGGTAGACATAGCCCGGGCAAAGATCTTATAATCCGTGCTGAGGAGGGTCCCCGGTCGCCAAGCTTTCCCCCAGGACCCGCGCGTAATCGTCCCCCAGGACGTCCCAGAACGCCCTGAGGATCTCCACGGTCAACCCATCCAGCCCTGGGGATTTGCCCCTTGAGAGCTGGTGGAGGGCGCCAGTCAGCTCCACCAACGTGAGCGGAGCCTCCAATCCTTCGGCGCCCTCCGGGCTGACCTGCAGCAGGTCCTCCCACAAAACTCTGCGCGCATCCTCGCTGGACGGATCCGGAGAGAACAACGCACTGTAATAGGTACGGACCAGGAGGCCCATTCCCTCCGGATCCGTGATGGAGGATCCGTCATCGGCCAGCAGCTCGACGAGCTGCTTACGGACCCCCCGCCATTTTTCCAGCGAGTAGAAGAAGGGTGAGGCGCGGTCCAAATCTTCCAGGATCTGGATCCGCGACCTCACGTATGCGCCTCGGGACCCGATGAGCTGCAGGTCCATCAGCACGCCCTTCTTCTCTTTGTACGCCTGCCACAGGGCCGGGTCCGCGACGGCATGACCGAGGCGGGAATCCAAGTCGAGCACCTCCCTCTCAAGGCGCCCGATCTCGGCTTCCCGCCTCTTGGTCGACCCCTTCGCGTACTCCTGACAGAAGACGCGGATGTGAGTCTTGCCCACATCCCACCATAGCCTCAAGGAGGGGAAGCCCCCCCGCTTCCTTCTCCAGTCGGCCCAGAATCGACAGAACGAGTCCCGAAATCGCTTGTCCTCCAGCAGCCGGTTGTTAAAGTGCCAATACGCGAACCCCGCTCGCGTGCGGAGTGGAGTGAACTCCGCCCACACCAGGCGGTGGTCCGAGCACGGCACCAGCCGCATGAAGGCCGCCGAGACGCGGGAGGCGTACGCCTGCGAAATGTAGAGGCGGTCGATTCGCGACCCTCCTCCTCCAGACCTCCACGTGAAGGCGCTGGAGTCGGGATGGAGATTCCGCCAGACGTCCACCAAGTTAAGGGAGCTGATCAGTCCCCTCAACTTCTCCACCGACGCTTGGCCGCGCTGGGGACCGGAGCGATCCCCCACCTCGAGGGTGCAGTTAAAATCCCCCCCGAGGATGATGCACTCGCCGCTATCGATGGAGCTCAAGAGAGCGGACACTTCTTCAAAGAAGCGCGCTTGCAACGCGCCAGGTCTGGGCGCGTACACGTTCACAAAGTGGAGCGGCACGCTACCCAGGCGAACGGCGAGGTGGAGCAAGCGGCCCGGCACTAGCTCCTTGAACCCCAAGATCTCCGGCTGAAAAGTCGGGGCCAACAAGATAGCCACCCCACTAGAAATAGGGGTGAGGTGACTCATGTAGACCCCACCCTGCCACTCCAGGAGCCAGGTGGCTTCGTCTCCCGGAACGGTGTGGGTTTCCTGCAGAAAGCTCACCGCGTATCTCCCTTCCCTGAGGACTGAGAGATTGTGAAATCTGCGGTGAGACCCCCTGCTACCGTTGATGTTGAGGCTGGCTATGGTTATCTTCATGTCAAAAGTACTTAAAACCCGTCACCAACAGCTCACTGTGAGGAGGGAGTGGAAGTGCACCTGGCCTTCCACTCCCCCAGCAACCCATTGAGGAACACATTAAAACGGCGCCTCTCAACCAGTTTCACGCCCGCGCGCTTGCCCGTTATCTTCAGGGCAGCACGGACGGACTGGATGAGCAGCGCCAGATTCGACCAGCGGTCGAGGGCCAGCCGAACTTTATTGCAGCAGCCCCTGCAAACCGAGAGGAAATCCCGGAGTTCCGCCGTGGGGATGAGAGGAGATTCGGTGCAAGGCACGAGGGACTCCACCACCTCACTGGCGATGGAATCAAGATCATCCTCCGTGCCCCCCACCGAATCCCCATCCTCCTCCGGGTCGTCACCGCCAGCGGCCGACACGCCCACCGCACACTGTGGGGCGGACGTCCCGGCCGCGCCAGCGGGTCCCGCCTCCGTCACGATCCCACCCCTAGGATCGATGGCGGAGGAGTCCTCTCTGAGTTCTATTGTGAAACTGGAGCCTGTAGGCACCAGCGGTTCAGGACCCACCTCCACCTCCGTCCCCAGGCCAATGAGTGGTCCAGGGGAGACAGAAGTTCCCGACTCTGGAAATCCAGCCGGAGCCAAGACCGGAGGCGGCGAGAGGAGGCCATGTCCCGCTCCGCCAGCACCCACAGGCCCAGCAGATGGTGCAGCATTCTCGGTTATAACCGGGTCAGGTGTCTCCATGTTGGTGGTGGACTCCGGCTGGGAGGGCCGACCCTCTGGGGCCTCACCCTCCCCTTCACTCAGGACACCCGACCCAGTAGCAGTGGCAGAATGGGCGGCGTCCCCAGGCTCCCCCACCACAAGCAGGACCCAACTTACTCCTTCTGGAGGGGCTTCAATTACCGGGGCCTTCCCCTCCCCTCCATCCTGAGGAATAGGGTGCTCCTGCCTGGACTTTGTAGCCTTGGTGGTGGCGGTAGGGGAAACCTGGGGACCCGAAACAGGAGACAGCTCCCCTCCAACAGATGGGCCCTGCGCCTCAGGGCCCCTCGTTACCTCTGTGGAGGGGTGCCTTCTCCTCTTTTTCGCACTAGGGCGCAGAGGCTCAGAGACCTCCATGTCATCAGAGGCCTCCGCCTCCGCACCCTCCTTTTTTTTGGTCACCCTGGGCCTGAGCCCAGCCCTAGGACAGGTGGATTCCGTGAGAACGGGCTTTGGGCTGAGCTCAGGCTCGGGTTGTTTCAATGTGTCCAGGGGACACGCCTCTTGATGTTTCTTTTGCCTCCGCGTCTTCCTTCCACTCGGACGGGCACTCCCCTCCCCGCTGGAGGCTGTGAAAACCACAGCCTCCGGAACCGACTGAGCGGTGTCTGTTGGATGTGTGGGGGGAGTGGGAGGACCCTGGGCCGCCGAGGTGGAGCTGGCGGCCGGGAGGTTGGGGCAGTTCTTACGAACATGCCCCACCCCCTTGCAGACGTGGCACCGCGCCCCGTCCGAGGTCCAAAAGACGCGGTAGGCCGTCCCCTGGAACTCCAAATTAAATTGGCCATCCGAGTCCTCCTCCCGCGCCAGCTGCATAAATACCTGGCGGCGGAAGGAGTAGACGTGTTGGAGGCTGTGCTCCCGAAGACCAAGCCGGACTGGGGTGATCCCCGACCTCACCTCCCCCATGTGGTGCAGGTGGGGAAGGAGGAGCTCACTGGGAATAAAGGGCGGGACGTTTGATAAGATTATCCGCTGAGCAGTGGCCCCTAGAGGGTCCACCGGCAGGAAAGTCCCACCCACAGTGAGCCCTTTACTCAGGGCCAGGGACACGGCCCGCTCGGTCTTCAGGAAGAACACAGCCTTCCCGTACATTTTTGAGGCTGCCACAATGGCCGAGGGGCCGACAACCTCGGCCATTGCCTTTACGCAGGCCTCTATAGACATATTGGGGTGGGGATAGCTCTTGACCCCATGGCTTGAAGTAATGAATTTAAAAGGTGACGGGGTCACACGGGTGGCCACAGAGGCTACAGCCGCATAGGTATGAGAAGGCCCCGCCACCGGTGATAAACAAAGAACAAAGATAATTACAGCACAGGAACAGGCCCTTCGGCCCTCCAAGCCTGCGCCGATCCAGATCCTCTCTCTAAACATGTCGCCTATTTTCTAAGGTTCTGTATCTCTTTTCTTCCTGCCCATTCATGTATCTGTCTAGATACATCTTAAAAGACTCCATCGTGCCCGCGTCTACCACCTCCGCTGGCAACGCGTTCCAGGTGCCCACCACCCTCTGCGTAAAGAACTTTCCACGCATATCCCCCCTAAACATTTCCCCTTTCACTTTGAACTCGTGTCCTCTAGTAAGTGATGATGGGCTTGCCATGGCTCAAGAGCCAAACCCACCCCCAATTTGCAGGTAAGCAAGCAAACAAACAAGCAAACAAACAAACAAAGAAACCAACTAGGAGGTTTGGGGAGAGGCTGAGGGTATACAGGAAATGGGAACGACAGGCTGCAAGCGATGACTTTGCCAATCCCCGTGCTGTACCTGTCCTGGGAGTGTTTGATGGGACAGTGTAGAGGGAGCTTTACTCTGTATCTAACCCCGTGCTGTACCTGCCCTGGGGAGTGTTTGATGGGACAGTGTAGAGGGAGCTTTACTCTGTATCTAACCCCGTGCTGTACCTGCCCTGGGGAGTGTTTGATGGGACAGTGTAGTGAAAGCTTTCCTCCTCATTGTATTTCTGCACCAGCCCAGAGACTCCTTGAAGCTGACAGTGGCTGATAAAAGTGGAAATGTCCCATTCACCAGCACTGACAGCAGCATAAAATTCACTAAGAAAAAAATGAGCTATAAGAGGATTACATGGAACACTTTTAAAGAACAGGGTTTTAATCTGAAGTGCTTATCCCGGGAGTAACCATTAACTTTTAAATATATAATCCTATTGCATGCAAAAAGTTTCTCTTAATTAGTGCATTGTTGGGTTCGCTGCTTCATGTCCCTTTGAGACAGCTGAAGCCTTAAAACTTTAATCGTTTTTATGTGAAATCTGCAATCTTGTTAAGGGCTTATTTCTTTCACAAAGTGTTTTGCCTCCCCTTTTGAGAGCGTTGACTCTCGCTGGTGTTTCACCTCTGTTCACACGCCAGTAAATTGTCTAGGATCCGCACTACATCTGAGCTGAGACCAGGAGAGTCCAGGCTCTGTGTGTTTGTGTGGCTATAGGTGTGTGCATGGGTAGAGGTAGGTATGTGGCTATAAGGGGGCATGGAGGTATAGGTGGCTATATGTGGGGATGGGGGTATAGATGGGTATAGGTGGATATAGGGGTAGAGATGGGGATAAGGCTATCAGTGTGTATGGTGGTATAGTGACTATGTTATTAAACTTGTAATACAGATGAATACAGAGTTTAAATCCTCTCATGGCAGTTTGAGAATTTGAATTCAGTTTTTAAAACTCTGGAAATAAAAGACTGGTCTCAGTAAAAGTGACATGAAGCTGTCAGACTGTCGTAAAACCCCAAATGGTTCACTAATGTCCCTTTAGAGAAGGAAAGCTGCTGTCCCTGCCCAGTCTGGCCTATATGTAACTCCATTCCCACACCAACTGCCCTCTGCAGTAGCCTAACAGGACACTGAGTCATATCTGACCAGGGCAACGCGAGGTGGACAATAATTACTGGTCTTGCCAGTGTCGCCCACAGCCTGGGAATATGCATTAAGTATAAAATTGTGTTCCCATTAGTTACTGTATACAGCAGATACTCCGCGGATACTCACAGATCTTAGTGTATAGGATTTAAGACTGAATGGCAACACGAAGATTGGGCCACAGTTCGGACACCCCGATGTGAAATTGGTTTTGGACACTGATTTAAAATGGGCAATGACCAGCCCAGTTTTAAAGTCCTCCTGGTTACCTTCTGTATTGCAGTCAGCGGAAAAGTAAATCAGGCACAGTGATAGATTTCCAGCATCTTCAGTATTTTGCTTTTATTATTCTGGTTATCTGTTGTTGCCTGCTTCTGCACAATGGCACATTCGGCAGAGATGGAGGTCATTCGGCCCTTCACAGATGTGTCAGCTCCCCGAAAGAGCTGTCCAATTTAGTCCCAAACCCCAGGTTTTCTCCCTATAACCCTGCAAATTATTCCTCTTCAAGTACATGTCCAATCAACTTTTAAGAGTTGCTCTGGGTTCTGATTCCACCTCCCTTTCAGGTAGTGTGTTCCTGGCATTCATAACCCTCTCTGTGAAGAAATTTCTCAATTCCCCTCTAGTTCTTTTGCCAATTATTTCAAATCTATGTGCTGCCACCCAAGACTGATTTCACCCTCCCCCACTTCACCCCTCTCCACTTAGCAGCCTGGACAAGGAGCCAGCACAGCAGAGCACTTCATCTCTGCTCTGTATTAGCTTAGATAACAACTTGTATCTGTATACTGCCTTTAACATAGTAAAGTGTCCCAAGGCACTTCACAGGACTGGTACTAAATAGAAGTTGACATCGAACCACATAAGGAGATATTAGGACAGGTGACCAAAAGCTTAGTCAAAGAGGTAGGTTTCAAGGAGTGTCATAAAGGAGGTATGACAGTACTAGGGGGAACTCTTAATTGGCCTCAGCACCTTTGAGGTAGAGAGGTGAAGAATTCCTGCATCTGATTGTTACTCCTACTGGTAAGCATGTGTGCTTACTTCAGGACCAGATAAGGCTTAAATGTGATACACCCACAGTCAAATATCTTGCACTGACATTCACCCGTGTACAGCAGCCAGTAGCAGGCTGCCTTGGTCATCCACAGGTGACCCAGAATAGTCAGTTGCTGGTGGGGTATTTGACCGATGGAGGGGGGACACGGCAGTCAATTTCCGATCAATCATTTCCTGGCTGCCTCGTTTGGCAGTGCGCAGAACCAGGAGGATGCCAATCATGACTTCATTACACTTTGCTCGATTATATATAGCCACATGGGATTGGAAACATGTGTGAGCCCACGCGTTGTGCGGAATTCATTCAGAGAAAAAATAAACCCCAATATGAGAAGCAGATGCACTGGAAATGGTTTTGATGGTGGAAGGAGCTGTGATGGGTAGCGGTAATCACTGTGTTGAGAGTGTCGCCAGAGAACACCCATCTGCAGCGACCAATTAAAGTCAACCCCAATGATATGTTAGCAATTCAGAGAGGCGCCATGTACACAGCAGCCACCTGCATACAATAACTAGCGAAGCTAACTGAGCGCGAATGATTCAGAATGGATTTCATGCAGAGAGCACCTGCGCAAAGTGACCACTTAGCACCAGTCCAGATTTGATATTAATGGATTAGTCTTGAACCTCCAGTGCTTCTCCATAACAACCAGGCAAAATATAGTGCAACAGTGGACCCCATGGACTGGTTTAATTTGATGCATGTTGCAGTGTCAGTCACGGCACAGTGGGTAGCACTCTTGTCTCTGAGTCAGAAGGTTATGGGGTCAAGTCTTAGGACTCATGAAAAATATCCAGACTGATACTCACAGTACAGTACTGAGGGAGTACTGCATTGGCAGAGGTACTGTCTTTCAGCTGTGTTGTTAAATTGAGGTCCTGTCTGTCCTCTCAGGTGGAAATAATAGATCTCAGGGTGCCTTTTTGAAGAGTGGGGGAGTTCTCCCTCGTGTCCTGGGGCCAATATTTATCTCTCAATCACCATCACAAAAACAGGTTATCTGGTTATCATCGCATTGCTGTTTGTGGGAGCTTGCTGTGCACAAATTGGTTGCTTTGTTTTCTACATTATAACACTTCAAAAGTACTTAATTGGCTGCGAAGAGTTTTGGAATGCCCTGAGGTTGTGAAAGGTGCTATAGAAATGCAAGTCTTCCTGTTATTTTCTGCTCTTGTATCAATAACATGAGTTGATTTTCACCCTCTTAATTTTCCCATCATCTTGTGAAGATGCTGAGCCATGTTGTGGTGTGAGCCCGAGTGTGCCCTTGCAGACACAGTGCCTGAGATCCTGGAGCTTGCCTGATCCTGTGGAATCCTTGGAAACTGAACCTTGGCACCAGTTGGAAGAGGAGGTATGAAAAGGGAGGAAGATTCGGGCAGTTGGGGAGAAGGTAGAAGAATAAGAAATTTGGAACTGCTTGCTTTGGAAACCTAATAAAGTTTTCAAGATTTGATTGACAACACTGATGGAGGAGAATTGTTCAGTGTGGATGTTGTTTACTTCCCTTGAACAGTGTGAAGTAGTGGAGGGCTTCATGGACTGATTAACAGTTTGACAGGCCTCAACATGAACACTCCTTCCATGCCCATGACCACCCTTATTCCAGCCAATAGCAGGGTTAGTCCAATATGAGGGGAAGGTTTAATGGGCTCCCACAACCCAATTGCATCAACCAGACACAAGTATCTGATTGTCAACCCAGAATTCAGAGCCCAGTTGACTGGGAGTGGGATTTGAACCCCGCACCTCCTCACTCAGAGCGACAAGTGGGAGATGGGATTAAATTCTTGTTAGCAATTTTGACGACTGACTGTTCTCACCAAAACACAGGGCAGAAAGAGGGGTTGGGGATATGGTGAGTTGGTGGGGATTGGAAGACTTGGTGAGATGGTGGGGAGGCGGAGATGAGGGATATTGTGAGAAGCTGGGTTGGTGGGGGTTGATCAATGAGGTAGGGAGAGAGTAACTGGGCTGACTGGTCCTTTTCTGTTCCTATAAGTTCTTACCTTAGTTTCATCAGTTTTCTCCACCAGTTTGCTCCCCTCCACTGAGATCTGAAGGTGTTGACTCCTTGTTGAGGCCCTCCCATACTTCATCACCCCAGTCACAATATAACTCTCAATCACGGTGAAATGGCTTCAAAATGCAAGAATTCTTCTGTTCTTAAGACAATGGAAATCTTTTCGCTGACAATTCTTCAAAGGAAGAGTTTGCTCAGCTTTCTTGCATGACCAAACAGGCTGCATCCTTATTCCATCATCCACCGGCAACATCTACCTCACGATCTCTGTCCTCATGGAAGCTCTTCCAAAATGCGCAGATTCCTCTCTTGTGCTGAAAGCCCCCTTTCTCCTCAGGAACTCCTAACTGCCTGTGAAGCTCAAGTCCATTCAAGACCTGAATCCTGCTCCTTTTATCTGTAAACAATCATCAAACACCTCTTTGCACTTTTGAACAGGATGCAAGAAAAGTTTGGGCTTGACCTTCCAATCTCTCTCTCACAACCTTTTTCATCTTCCTCCATTTTCCCAACACAGCTTAGATACTTTTTCCTCTGAATTTTCCTCCTTTGCTCTCCCTGGACTCAAATACACATCCTTAGTCGAACCTTGGTCCTGTGACAGCAATACTGTAAAATGTTTAGTACTAACTGCATCAGTCCTTCACAGAGACATCTACAAAATAGGAAAAAAATTGTCCCAGCCTGTAACTCGCTCCCGGGTATCTGTTATTCCACATATAAACCACCCAAACCCTCGATTAGATTCCAGCCTGCAACTCACTCCCGGGTATCTGTTATTCTATATATAAACCACCCAAACCCTCGATTAGATTCCAGCCTGTAACTCACTCCCGGGTATCTGTTATTCTACATATAAACCCCCCAAACCCCTCGATTAGATTCCAGCCTGGAACTCACTCCCGGGTATCTGTTATTCTATATATAAACCCCCCGAACCCCTCGATTAGATTCCAGCCTGGAACTCACTCCCGGGTATCTGTTATTCTATATATAAACCACCCAAACCCTCAATTAGATTCCAGCCTGTAACTCACTCCTGGGTATTTGTTACTCTATTTTTTTTTATTAGTTTTTTGTTAGGGATGTGGGCATCACTGACTAGGCCAGCATTTACTGCCCAATCCTAACTGCCCTTGAACTGAGTGGCTTGCGCGGCCATTTCAGAGGACATTTTAAGAGTCAACCACATTGCTGTGGGTCTGGAGTTATATGTAGGCCAGACCAGGTAAGGACAGCAGATTTCCTTCCCTAAAGGACATTAGTGAATCAAATGGGTTTTTACAACAATCGTCAATGGTTTCATGGTCACCATTAGACTAGCAATAAATTAATTGATATTAATTGATTTTTTATTTTATTGAATTCAAATTTCACCATCTGCCATGGTGGGATACAAACCCATGTCCCCAGAGAATTAGTATGAGCTTTGGATTATTAGTCTAGTGACATTACCACTATGCCACCACCTCCCCTGACCACCACCACCCCCCCACCCCTTTGTTTAGCTTCCAGCCTGTAACTCACTCCCGGGTATCTGTTATTCTATATATAAACCACCCAAACCCCTCGATTAGATTCCAGTCTGTAACTCACTCCCGGGTATCTGTTATTCTCTTTATATAAACCCCCCGAACCCCTCGATTAGATTCCAACCTGTAACTCACTCCCGGGTATCTGTTATTCTATATATAAACCACCCAAACCCCTCGATTAGATTCCAGTCTGTAACTCACTCTCGGGTATCTGTTATTCTATATATAAACCACCCAAACCCCTCGATTAGATTCCAGTCTGTAACTCACTCCCGGGTATCTGTTATTCTATATATAAACCACCCAAACCTCTCGATTAGATTCCAACCTGTAACTCACTCATGGGTATCTGTTATTCTATATATAAACCACCCAAACCCCTCGATTAGATTCAAGTCTGTAACTCACTCCCGGGTATCTGTTATTCTATATATAAACCACCCAAACCCCTCCCCCCACCGAACCCCTCGATTAGATTCCAGTCTGTAACTCCCTCCCGGGTATCTGTTATTCTACATATAAACAACCCAAACCCCTCGATTAGATTCCAGTCTGTAACTCACTCCCGGGTATCTGTTATTCTATATATAAACCCCCCAAACCCCTCGATTAGATTCCAGTCTGTAACTCACTCCCGGATATCTGTTATTCTATATATAAACCACCCGAACCCCTCGATTAGATTCCAGTCTGTAACTCACTCCTGGGTATCTGTTATTCTATATATAAACCCCCCAAACCCCTCGATTAGATTACAGCCTGTAACTCACTCCCGGGTATCTGTTATTCTATATATAAACCCCCGAAACCCCTCGATTAGATTCCAGTCTGTAACTCACTCCCGGGTATCTGTTATTCTATATATAAACCCCCCAAACCCCTCGATTAGATTCCAGTCTGTAACTCACTCCCGGGTATGTTATTCTATATATAAACCCCCCGAACCCCTCGATTAGATTCCAGTCTGTAACTCACTCCCGGGTATCTGTTATTCTATATATAAACCCCCCAAACCCCTCGATTAGATTCCAGCCTGTAACTCACTCCCGGGTATCTGTTATTCTATATATAAACCACCCGAACTCCTGGATTAGATTCCAGCCTGTAACTCACTCCCGGGTATCTGTTATTCTATATATAAACCACCCGAACTCCTGGATTAGATTCCAGCCTGTAACTCACTCCCGGGTATCTGTTATTCTATATATAAACCCCCCAAACCCCTCGATTAGATTCCAGCCTGTAACTCACTCCCGGGTATCTGTTATTCTATATATAAACCACCCGAACTCCTGGATTAGATTCCAGCCTGTAACTCACTCCCGGGTATCTGTTATTCTATATATAAACCACCCGAACCCCTCGATTAGATTCCAGTCTGTAACTCACTCCCGGGTATCTATTATTCTATATATAAACCACCCAAACCCCTCGATTAGATTCCAGCCTGTAACTCACTCCTGGGTATCTGTTATTCTAAACCCCCCCAACCCTTCGATTAGATTCCAGTCTGTAACTCACTCCTGGGTATCTGTTATTCTAAACCCCCCCAACCCTTCGATTAGATTCCAGCCTGTAACTCACTCCTGGGTATCTGTTATTCTAAACCCCCCCAACCCTTCGATTAGATTCCAGTCTGTAACTCACTCCCGGGTATCTATTATTCTATATATAAACCACCCAAACCCCTCGATTAGATTCCAGCCTGTAACTCACTCCCGGGTATCTGTTATTCTAAACCCCCCCAAACCCCTCGATTAGATTCCAGCCTGTAACTCACTCCCGGGTATCTGTTATTCTAAACCCCCCCAAACCCCTCGATTAGATTCCAGCCTGTAACTCACTCCCGGGTATCTGTTATTCTAAACCCCCCCAAACCCCTCGATTAGATTCCAGCCTGTAACTCACTCCCGGGTATCTGTTATTCTAAACCCCCCCAAACCCCTCGATTAGATTCCAGTCTGTAACTCACTCCTGGGTATCTGTTATTCTAAACCCCCCCAACCCTTCGATTAGATTCCAGTCTGTAACTCACTCCTGGGTATCTGTTATTCTAAACCCCCCCAACCCTTCGATTAGATTCCAGTCTGTAACTCACTCCTGGGTATCTGTTATTCTAAACCCCCCCAACCCTTCGATTAGATTCCAGCCTGTAACTCACTCCTGTGTATCTGTTATTCTAAACCCCCCCAACCCTTCGATTAGATTCCAGTCTGTAACTCACTCCCGGGTATCTATTATTCTATATATAAACCACCCAAACCCCTCGATTAGATTCCAGCCTGTAACTCACTCCTGGGTATCTGTTATTCTAAACCCCCCCAACCCTTCGATTAGATTCCAGTCTGTAACTCACTCCTGGGTATCTGTTATTCTAAACCCCCCCAACCCTTCGATTAGATTCCAGCCTGTAACTCACTCCTGGGTATCTGTTATTCTAAACCCCCCCAACCCTTCGATTAGATTCCAGTCTGTAACTCACTCCCGGGTATCTATTATTCTATATATAAACCACCCAAACCCCTCGATTAGATTCCAGCCTGTAACTCACTCCCGGGTATCTGTTATTCTAAACCCCCCCAAACCCCTCGATTAGATTCCAGCCTGTAACTCACTCCCGGGTATCTGTTATTCTAAACCCCCCCAAACCCCTCGATTAGATTCCAGCCTGTAACTCATTCCCGGGTATCTGTTATTCTAAACCCCCCCAAACCCCTCGATTAGATTCCAGCCTGTAACTCACTCCCGGGTATCTGTTATTCTAAACCCCCCCGAACCTCTCGATTAGATTCCAGCCTGTAACTCATTCCCGGGTATCTGTTATTCTAAACCCCCCCGAACCTCTCGATTAGATTCCAGCCTGTAACTCATTCCCGGGTATCTGTTATTCTAAACCCCCCCAAACCCCTCGATTAGATTCCAGCCTGTAACTCACTCCCGGGTATCTGTTATTCTAAACCCCCCCGAACCTCTCGATTAGATTCCAGCCTGTAACTCATTCCCGGGTATCTGTTATTCTAAACCCCCCCAAACCCCTCGATTAGATTCCAGCCTGTAACTCATTCCCGGGTATCTGTTATTCTAAACCCCCCCGAACCTCTCGATTAGATTCCAGCCTGTAACTCATTCCCGGGTATCTGTTATTCTAAACCCCCCCGAACCGCTCGATTAGATTCCAGTCTGTAACTCATTCCCGGGTATCTGTTATTCTAAACCCCCCCGAACCTCTCGATTAGATTCCAGTCTGTAACTCATTCCCGGGTATCTGTTATTCTAAACCCCCCCGAACCTCTCGATTAGATTCCAGCCTGTAACTCATTCCCGGGTATCTGTTATTCTAAACCCCCCCGAACCTCTCGATTAGATTCCAGTCTGTAACTCATTCCCGGGTATCTGTTATTCTAAACCCCCCCGAACCTCTCGATTAGATTCCAGCCTGTAACTCATTCCTGGGTATCTGTTATTCTAAACCCCCCCAAACTGCTCGATTAGATTCCAGTCTGTAACTCACTCCTGGGTATCTGTTATTCTAAACCCCCCCAAACTGCTCGATTAGATTCCAGCCTGTAACTCACTCCTGGGTATCTGTTATTCTAAACCCCCCCGAACCTCTCGATTAGATTCCAGCCTGTAACTCACTCCTGGGTATCTGTTATTCTAAACCCCCCCAAACCGCTCGATTAGATTCCAGCCTGTATCTCACTGCCGGGTTTCTGTTATTTTACCACTTTCCTGATCACTAACGTAGCCAATACAATGGGTGTCTCTGACATTTGTGGCTCATTAGAGTCTTGCATTAAAAAAATACAGAAAGAGCCCAGAGTGCTAACTGGATCCATACGAGAACTATTTTTATTGGATCCACATTTCTGGAGTCGTCCTGTAAGTATAATGAAAGAAAACCCTGGAAAAATATCCATCAGGTTTTCTCTGGAACTCACTTAAAATTGAAAAATAAATTTTCAAAATTGCACATTTCCGTTTTTCTGTCTGTTTCCTATCCGGGCGCACGGGAACAGTGGGAAAACCTCCCTGTGCATTCCCGAGATTCTGTACCAATTCCAATTCGGTGTTGGGGAAAAGTTTGTCTTCCTTCACAAGGTTAAAGCTCCTTCCTGTTACTTTATCTTTTCCATTTTTATCCTCTCCTCTTGGGCTGACTCTTGCTGAGCGATTCCGAATGCTTCCCCTGGATCACCATCTTCGCACCCCTTGCCCCACCCTCACACTCCCCTACCTCAACGTGCTGGAGGTATGCATGTACGGCTAAAAAATTTGTTTGCACCTGTTTTCGGACGTGGGGGTGGTGATTTGTGACCTGCCCACACCCGTTCCCATTGAGGCAGGCAATATGCAAACTTCATTCTGCCTCCTCAAGTGAATGATTATAGTGTGCAACCCAGTGAATCCTGTGCTGCTGGCTGCCTGAACGCTCATCAGAGGGCCTAACAGAGTGTGAAATTAGCATGTGTTCCAGGTGGCCTTCAGCTCTTAAAGGCAGTCTGCCCCTCTCAAAGGAAGGCTGCACTGAATGAAAGGAAGCTCCTGTTGACTGGAGGGAATGAACATGGAGCACAAAGGAAGAGAGAGCGTGCTGGAGTTCACAGATATGGCTCTGGAGGCCCTAGTTATGGAGGCCAACAGGAGGAGAGATGCCATGTATCTACAAAGCGGCCGGGAGGCCCTCAAGGAACACCCTCTGTAGGGAATGGGAACAGGCAGACAGGGAGGCAAACTCCCGGAGTCTAGCCCGCAAGACCTGCCAACGGTGTTGGAAGAAGTTTAATGATCTCATGAGGTTGGTCAAGGTCAGTGAATGCATCATCATGACATCTCCTACTCATCACACCACCACCCTCTCTCGCTGCTCAATGCACCACACCGCATCGATGGTTGGCATATTGGGCATGTCAGCTGATTCTGGCTGGAAAGATCTGGATACATACAAGTTCATTGATCTTTACGGTCACTGGCAGCTGTGTTCTGGCTATGGTGTGAGGTTCCAGGCCATGCAGAAGGAAGTGGCACAGTTCTGTAACCACCTCCTTGATGAACCTGAGTTACCTCAGGCATTGCTCTTGGCTCAGATGGAGGTAAGAGAAGTGCTCTTGGAAAACCCGTGGTGTGTAGGGCTTTCAGTGGAGAGTGTCCTCCTCCTCCTCCCTCTTCGCAGAGCTACCCTCTCTGCAGCCTCTGCTCCATTTGTTGGTTGTATTGCAGACCCAGAGGCATTGCAACTACAGCCCCCACACTTTGTGCAGACTACAAGTGCCAAAATCCTCTGCCCTCCCTGAATGGATGCACATTCTCCAAAAGCGGGCCACCATTCCTCCGCAGCAGAAGTAAGTCAAAAGTACCTCACCCTGTCCCTTTAAATAGCCCTAGTTGGGGCGGGGGGTGGGGGTGGGGGTGAGGGTTCCTTGTGCAGCTGAGAGTGAGTAGCACCAGCATTCAGTGGACCTGTACAGTCCAAGCCGATACCACTAGCGCTACAGAGCCCAAGACACCCTATATAACACACACTCACTGTGTAAAACACTCATTGTATCACCTTCATATCAACACATTCTCTGTAACACACACTCACTGTAAAACACTTAATGTATTACCCTCAATGTAAAAGACTCATTGGATCACACATACACTGTACACCCTCACTGTATCACACACTCATTGTAACAAACTCACTGTATCACCCTCACTGCAACACACTCTCACTTTAACATACTAACTGTTACTCGTCCTCATTGTATCACCCTCACTATATCATCTTCACCAAAACACCCTCACTCTAAAAAAACTCACTGTATCACCCTCACTGTATCACAAGAAATGCTGGAACCACTCAGCAGGTCTGGCAGCATCTGTGGAAAGAGAAGCAGAGTTAACGTTTCGGGTCAGTGACCCTTCTTCGGAAGGTTACAGTGAGTGTGTGATACAATGACGGTATTACAGTGAGTGTGTTGCAGTGAGGGTGAGTTACAGTGAGTGTGTGCCCTTCCGAAGAAGGGTCACTGACCCGAAACGTTAACTCTGCTTCTCTTTCCACAGATGCTGCCAGACCTGCTGAGTGGTTCGAGCATTTCTTGTTTTTATTTCAGATTTCCAGCATCTGCAGTATTTTGCTTTTATTTTATCTCACTGTATCACCCTCACTGTAACACACACTCACTGTAACACACGCTCACTGTAACACACGCTCACTGTATCACCCACTCACTGTAACATACACTCACTGTATCACACACTCACTGTAACACACCCTCACTGTAACACACCCTCACTGTAACACACCCTCACTGTAGCACACACTCACTGTAACTCACCCTCACTGTATAACCCTCATTGTAACACACACTCACTGTATAACCCTCACTGTAACACACACTCACTGTGATATCCACTCACTGTAACACACACTCACTGTAACACACTCACAGTAATACCCACTCACTGTAATATCCACTCACTGTAACACACACTCACTGTATCACACTCACTGTAACACACTCACTGTAACACACACTCACTGTAATATCCACTCATTGTAACACACACTCACTGTATCACACTCACTGTAATACACACTCACTGTAATACCCACTCACTGTAAAATCCACTCACTGTAACACACACTCACTGTAATATCCACTCACTGTAACACACACTCACTGTATCACACTCACTGTAACACACTCACTGTAACACACACTCACTGTAATATCCACTCACTGTAACACACACTCACTGTATCACACTCACTGTAATACACACTCACTGTAATACCCACTCACTGTAAAATCCACTCACTGTAACACACACTCACTGTAATATCCACTCACTGTAACACACACTCACTGTATCACACTCACTGTAACACACTCACTGTAACACACACTCACTGTAATATCCACTCACTGTAACACACACTCACTGTATCACACTCACTGTAATACACACTCACTGTAATATCCACTCACTGTAACACACACTCACTGTATCACATTGACTGTATCACCCTCACTGTAACACACACTCACTGTAACACACGCTCACTGTAACACACGCTCACTGTAACACATGCTCACTGTATCACACACTCACTGTAACTCACCCTCACTGCAACACACTCACTGTAATACTGTCACTGTATCACCCTCACTGTAACACACACTCACTGTGATATCCACTCACTGTAACACACACTCACTGTATCACACTCACTGTAATATCCACTCACTGTATCACACTCACTGCAACACACTCACTGTAACACACACTCACTGTAATATCCACTCACTGTAACACACACTCACTGTAACACACTCACTGTAATACTGTCACTGTATCACCCTCACTGTAACACACACTCACTGTGATATCCACTCACTGTAACACACACTCACTGTATCACACTCACTGTAATATCCACTCACTGTAACACACACTCACTGTATCACACTCACTGTAATATCCACTCACTGTAACACACACTCACTGTATCACCCTCACTGTAACACACACTCACTGTAATATCCATTCACTGTAACACACATTCACTGTATCACCCTCACTGTAACACCCACTCACTGTATCACCCTCACTGTAACACACACTCACTGTAACTCACTCACTGTAATACCCACTCACTGTAAAATCCACTCACTGTAACACACACACACTGTAATATCCACTCACTGTAACACACACTCACTGTATCACACTCACTGTAACACACTCACTGTAACACACACTCACTGTAATATCCACTCACTGTAATATCCACTCACTGTAACACACACTCACTGTATCACACTCACTGTAATACACACTCACTGTAATATCCACTCACTGTAACACACACTCACTGTAACACACGCTCACTGTAACACACGCTCACTGTATCACACACTCACTGTAACTCACCCTCACTGCAACACACTCACTGTAATACTGTCACTGTATCACCCTCACTGTAACACACACTCACTGTATCACACTCACTGTAATATCCACTCACTGGAACACACACTCACTGTATCACCCTCACTGTAACACACACTCACTGTAATATCCACTCACTGTAACACACATTCACTGTATCACATTCACTGTATCACCCTCACTGTAACACACACTCACTGTGATATCCACTCACTGTAACACACACTCACTGTGATATCCACTCACTGTAACACACACTCACTGTATCACACTCACTGTAATATCCACTCACTGTAATATCCACTCACTGTAACACACACTCACTGTGTCACACTCACTGTAATATCCACTCACTGTAACACACACTCACTGTATCACATTCACTGTATCACCCTCACTGTAACACACACTCACTGTATCACCCTCACTGTAACACACACTCACTGTAATATCCACTAACTGTAACACACACTCACTGTAACACACACTCACTGTAATATCCACTCACTGTAACACACACTCACTGTATCACATTCACTGTATCACCCTCACTGTAACACACACTCACTGTATCACACTCACTGTAACACACACTCACTGTAATATCCACTCACTGTAACACACACTCACTGTATCACATTCACTGTATCACCCTCACTGTAACACACACTCACTGTATCACACTCACTGTAACACACACTCACTGTAATATCCACTCACTGTAACACACTCACTGTATCACATTCACTGTATCACCCTCACTGTAACACACACTCACTGTATCACACTCACTGTAACACACACTCACTGTAATATCCACTCACTGTAACACACACTCACTGTATCACATTCACTGTATCACCCTCACTGTAACACACACTCACTGTATCACACTCACTGTAACACACACTCACTGTAATATCCACTCACTGTAACACACTCACTGTATCACATTCACTGTATCACCCTCACTGTAACACACACTCACTGTAATATCCACTCACTGTAACACACACTCACTGTATCACATTCACTGTAACACACACTCACTGTAATATCCACTCACTGTAACACACACTCACTGTATCACATTCACTGTATCACCCTCACTGTAACACACACTCACTGTATCACACTCACTGTAACACACACTCACTGTAATATCCACTCACTGTAACACACACTCACTGTATCACATTCACTGTATCACCCTCACTGTAACACACACTCACTGTATCACACTCACTGTAACACACACTCACTGTAACACACTCACTGTATCACATTCACTGTATCACCCTCACTGTAACACACACTCACTGTAATATCCACTCACTGTAACACACATTCACTGTATCACATTCACTGTATCACCCTCATTGTAACACACACTCACTGTGATATCCACTCACTGTAACACACACTCACTGTATCACACTCACTGTAATATCCACTCACTGTAACACACACTCACTGTATCACACTCACTGTAATATCCACTCACTGTAACACACACTCACTGTATCACATTCACTGTATCACCCTCACTGTAACACACACTCACTGTATCACCCTCACTGTAACACACACTCACTGTAATATCCACTCACTGTAACACACACTCACTGTATCACATTCACTGTATCACCCTCACTGTAATATCCACTCACTGTAACACACACTCACTGTATCACATTCACTGTATCACCCTCACTGTAACACACACTCACTGTATCACCCTCACTGTAACACACACTCACTGTATCACACTCACTGTAATACACACTCACTGTAATATCCACTCACTGTAACACACACTCACTGTATCACATTGACTGTATCACCCTCACTGTAACACACACTCACTGTAACACACTCACTGTAATACTGTCACTGTATCACCCTCACTGTAACACACACTCACTGTGATATCCACTCACTGTAACACACACTCACTGTATCACACTCACTGTAATATCCACTCACTGTAACACACACTCACTGTATCACACTCACTGTAATATCCACTCACTGTAACACACACTCACTGTATCACCCTCACTGTAACACACACTCACTGTAATATCCATTCACTGTAACACACATTCACTGTATCACCCTCACTGTAACACCCACTCACTGTATCACCCTCACTGTAACACACACTCACTGTAACTCACTCACTGTAATACCCACTCACTGTAAAATCCACTCACTGTAACACACACACACTGTAATATCCACTCACTGTATCACCCTCACTGTAACACACACTCACTGTAATATCCATTCACTGTAACACACATTCACTGTATCACCCTCACTGTAACACCCACTCACTGTATCACACTCACTGTAACACACTCACTGTAACACACACTCACTGTAATATCCACTCACTGTAACACACACTCACTGTATCACACTCACTGTAATACACACTCACTGTAATATCCACTCACTGTAACACACACTCACTGTAACACACGCTCACTGTAACACACGCTCACTGTATCACACACTCACTGTAACTCACCCTCACTGCAACACACTCACTGTAATACTGTCACTGTATCACCCTCACTGTAACACACACTCACTGTATCACACTCACTGTAATATCCACTCACTGTAACACACACTCACTGTATCACCCTCACTGTAACACACACTCACTGTAATATCCACTCACTGTAACACACATTCACTGTATCACATTCACTGTATCACCCTCACTGTAACACACACTCACTGTGATATCCACTCACTGTATCACCCTCACTGTAACACACACTCACTGTATCACACTCACTGTAACACACACTCACTGTAATATCCACTCACTGTAACACACTCACTGTATCACCCTCACTGTAACACACACTCACTGTATCACACTCACTGTAACACACACTCACTGTAATATCCACTCACTGTAACACACACTCACTGTATCACATTCACTGTATCACCCTCACTGTAACACACACTCACTGTATCACACTCACTGTAACACACACTCACTGTAATATCCACTCACTGTAACACACTCACTGTATCACATTCACTGTATCACCCTCACTGTAACACACACTCACTGTAATATCCACTCACTGTAACACACACTCACTGTATCACATTCACTGTAACACACACTCACTGTAATATCCACTCACTGTAACACACACTCACTGTATCACATTCACTGTATCACCCTCACTGTAACACACACTCACTGTATCACACTCACTGTAACACACACTCACTGTAATATCCACTCACTGTAACACACACTCACTGTATCACATTCACTGTATCACCCTCACTGTAACACACACTCACTGTATCACACTCACTGTAACACACACTCACTGTAATATCCACTCACTGTAACACACTCACTGTATCACATTCACTGTATCACCCTCACTGTAACACACACTCACTGTATCACACTCACTGTAACACACACTCACTGTAATATCCACTCACTGTAACACACACTCACTGTATCACATTCACTGTATCACCCTCACTGTAACACACACTCACTGTATCACACTCACTGTAACACACACTCACTGTAATATCCACTCACTGTAACACACTCACTGTATCACATTCACTGTATCACCCTCACTGTAACACACACTCACTGTAATATCCACTCACTGTAACACACACTCACTGTATCACATTCACTGTAACACACACTCACTGTAATATCCACTCACTGTAACACACACTCACTGTATCACATTCACTGTATCACCCTCACTGTAACACACACTCACTGTATCACACTCACTGTAACACACACTCACTGTAATATCCACTCACTGTAACACACACTCACTGTATCACATTTACTGTATCACCCTCACTGTAACACACACTCACTGTATCACACTCACTGTAACACACACTCACTGTAACACACTCACTGTATCACATTCACTGTATCACCCTCACTGTAACACACACTCACTGTAATATCCACTCACTGTAACACACATTCACTGTATCACATTCACTGTATCACCCTCATTGTAACACACACTCACTGTGATATCCACTCACTGTAACACACACTCACTGTATCACACTCACTGTAATATCCACTCACTGTAACACACACTCACTGTATCACACTCACTGTAATATCCACTCACTGTAACACACACTCACTGTATCACATTCACTGTATCACCCTCACTGTAACACACACTCACTGTATCACCCTCACTGTAACACACACTCACTGTAATATCCACTCACTGTAACACACACTCACTGTATCACATTCACTGTATCACCCTCACTGTAATATCCACTCACTGTAACACACACTCACTGTATCACATTCACTGTATCACCCTCACTGTAACACACACTCACTGTATCACCCTCACTGTAACACACACTCACTGTATCACACTCACTGTAATACACACTCACTGTAATATCCACTCACTGTAACACACACTCACTGTATCACATTGACTGTATCACCCTCACTGTAACACACACTCACTGTAACACACTCACTGTAATACTGTCACTGTATCACCCTCACTGTAACACACACTCACTGTGATATCCACTCACTGTAACACACACTCACTGTATCACACTCACTGTAATATCCACTCACTGTAACACACACTCACTGTATCACACTCACTGTAATATCCACTCACTGTAACACACACTCACTGTATCACCCTCACTGTAACACACACTCACTGTAATATCCATTCACTGTAACACACATTCACTGTATCACCCTCACTGTAACACCCACTCACTGTATCACCCTCACTGTAACACACACTCACTGTAACTCACTCACTGTAATACCCACTCACTGTAAAATCCACTCACTGTAACACACACACACTGTAATATCCACTCACTGTATCACCCTCACTGTAACACACACTCACTGTAATATCCATTCACTGTAACACACATTCACTGTATCACCCTCACTGTAACACCCACTCACTGTATCACACTCACTGTAACACACTCACTGTAACACACACTCACTGTAATATCCACTCACTGTAACACACACTCACTGTATCACACTCACTGTAATACACACTCACTGTAATATCCACTCACTGTAACACACACTCACTGTAACACACGCTCACTGTAACACACGCTCACTGTATCACACACTCACTGTAACTCACCCTCACTGCAACACACTCACTGTAATACTGTCACTGTATCACCCTCACTGTAACACACACTCACTGTATCACACTCACTGTAATATCCACTCACTGTAACACACACTCACTGTATCACCCTCACTGTAACACACACTCACTGTAATATCCACTCACTGTAACACACATTCACTGTATCACATTCACTGTATCACCCTCACTGTAACACACACTCACTGTGATATCCACTCACTGTATCACCCTCACTGTAACACACACTCACTGTATCACACTCACTGTAACACACACTCACTGTAATATCCACTCACTGTAACACACTCACTGTATCACCCTCACTGTAACACACACTCACTGTATCACACTCACTGTAACACACACTCACTGTAATATCCACTCACTGTAACACACACTCACTGTATCACATTCACTGTATCACCCTCACTGTAACACACACTCACTGTATCACACTCACTGTAACACACACTCACTGTAATATCCACTCACTGTAACACACTCACTGTATCACATTCACTGTATCACCCTCACTGTAACACACACTCACTGTAATATCCACTCACTGTAACACACACTCACTGTATCACATTCACTGTAACACACACTCACTGTAATATCCACTCACTGTAACACACACTCACTGTATCACATTCACTGTATCACCCTCACTGTAACACACACTCACTGTATCACACTCACTGTAACACACACTCACTGTAATATCCACTCACTGTAACACACACTCACTGTATCACATTCACTGTATCACCCTCACTGTAACACACACTCACTGTATCACACTCACTGTAACACACACTCACTGTAACACACTCACTGTATCACATTCACTGTATCACCCTCACTGTAACATACACTCACTGTAATATCCACTCACTGTAACACACATTCACTGTATCACATTCACTGTATCACCCTCATTGTAACACACACTCACTGTGATATCCACTCACTGTAACACACACTCACTGTGATATCCACTCACTGTAACACACACTCACTGTATCACACTCACTGTAATATCCACTCACTGTAACACACACTCACTGTATCACACTCACTGTAATATCCACTCACTGTAACACACACTCACTGTATCACATTCACTGTATCACCCTCACTGTAACACACACTCACTGTATCACCCTCACTGTAACACACACTCACTGTAATATCCACTCACTGTAACACACACTCACTGTATCACATTCACTGTATCACCCTCACTGTAATATCCACTCACTGTAACACACACTCACTGTATCACATTCACTGTATCACCCTCACTGTAACACACACTCACTGTATCACCCTCACTGTAACACACACTCACTGTATCACACTCACTGTAATACACACTCACTGTAATATCCACTCACTGTAACACACACTCACTGTATCACATTGACTGTATCACCCTCACTGTAACACACACTCACTGTAACACACTCACTGTAATACTGTCACTGTATCACCCTCACTGTAACACACACTCACTGTGATATCCACTCACTGTAACACACACTCACTGTATCACACTCACTGTAATATCCACTCACTGTAACACACACTCACTGTATCACACTCACTGTAATATCCACTCACTGTAACACACACTCACTGTATCACCCTCACTGTAACACACACTCACTGTAATATCCATTCACTGTAACACACATTCACTGTATCACCCTCACTGTAACACCCACTCACTGTATCACCCTCACTGTAACACACACTCACTGTAACTCACTCACTGTAATACCCACTCACTGTAAAATCCACTCACTGTAACACACACACACTGTAATATCCACTCACTGTATCACCCTCACTGTAACACACACTCACTGTAATATCCATTCACTGTAACACACATTCACTGTATCACCCTCACTGTAACACCCACTCACTGTATCACACTCACTGTAACACACTCACTGTAACACACACTCACTGTAATATCCACTCACTGTAACACACACTCACTGTATCACACTCACTGTAATACACACTCACTGTAATATCCACTCACTGTAACACACACTCACTGTAACACACGCTCACTGTAACACACGCTCACTGTATCACACACTCACTGTAACTCACCCTCACTGCAACACACTCACTGTAATACTGTCACTGTATCACCCTCACTGTAACACACACTCACTGTATCACCCTCACTGTAACACACACTCACTGTAATATCCACTCACTGTAACACACATTCACTGTATCACATTCACTGTATCACCCTCACTGTAACACACACTCACTGTAACACACACTCACTGTGATATCCACTCACTGTAACACACACTCACTGTATCACACTCACTGTAATATCCACTCACTGTAATATCCACTCACTGTAACACACACTCACTGTAACACACACTCACTGTGTCACACTCACTGTAATATCCACTCACTGTAACACACACTCACTGTATCACATTCACTGTATCACCCTCACTGTAACACACACTCACTGTATCACCCTCACTGTAACACACACTCACTGTAATATCCACTAACTGTAACACACACTCACTGTAACACACACTCACTGTAACACACACTCACTGTAATATCCACTCACTGTAACACACATTCACTGTATCACCCTCACTGTAACACACACTCACTGTATCACACTCACTGTAACACACACTCACTGTAATATCCACTCACTGTAACACACACTCACTGTATCACATTCACTGTATCACCCTCACTGTAACACACACTCACTGTATCACACTCACTGTAACACACACTCACTGTAATATCCACTCACTGTAACACACTCACTGTATCACATTCACTGTATCACCCTCACTGTAACACACACTCACTGTATCACACTCACTGTAACACACACTCACTGTAATATCCACTCACTGTAACACACACTCACTGTATCACATTCACTGTATCACCCTCACTGTAACACCCTCACTGTAACACACACTCACTGTATCACACTCACTGTAACACACACTCACTGTAATATCCACTCACTGTAACACACTCACTGTATCACATTCACTGTATCACCCTCACTGTAACACACACTCACTGTAATATCCACTCACTGTAACACACACTCACTGTATCACATTCACTGTAACACACACTCACTGTAATATCCACTCACTGTAACACACACTCACTGTATCACATTCACTGTATCACCCTCACTGTAACACACACTCACTGTATCACACTCACTGTAACACACACTCACTGTAATATCCACTCACTGTAACACACACTCACTGTATCACATTCACTGTATCACCCTCACTGTAACACACACTCACTGTATCACACTCACTGTAACACACACTCACTGTAACACACTCACTGTATCACATTCACTGTATCACCCTCACTGTAACACACACTCACTGTAATATCCACTCACTGTAACACACATTCACTGTATCACATTCACTGTATCACCCTCATTGTAACACACACTCACTGTGATATCCACTCACTGTAACACACACTCACTGTGATATCCACTCACTGTAACACACACTCACTGTATCACACTCACTGTAATATCCACTCACTGTAACACACACTCACTGTATCACACTCACTGTAATATCCACTCACTGTAACACACACTCACTGTATCACATTCACTGTATCACCCTCACTGTAACACACACTCACTGTATCACCCTCACTGTAACACACACTCACTGTAATATCCACTCACTGTAACACACACATACTGTATCACATTCACTGTATCACCCTCACTGTAACACACACTCACTGTAATATCCACTCACTGTAACACACACTCACTGTATCACATTCACTGTATCACCCTCACTGTAACACACACTCACTGTATCACACTCACTGTAACACACACTCACTGTAATATCCACTCACTGTAACACACACTCACTGTATCACATTCACTGTATCACCCTCACTGTAACACACACTCACTGTATCACACTCACTGTAACACACACTCACTGTAATATCCACTCACTGTAACACACTCACTGTATCACATTCACTGTATCACCCTCACTGTAACACACACTCACTGTATCACACTCACTGTAACACACACTCACTGTTATATCCACTCACTGTAACACACACTCACTGTATCACATTCACTGTATCACCCTCACTGTAACACCCTCACTGTAACACACACTCACTGTATCACACTCACTGTAACACACACTCACTGTAATATCCACTCACTGTAACACACTCACTGTATCACATTCACTGTATCACCCTCACTGTAACACACACTCACTGTAATATCCACTCACTGTAACACACACTCACTGTATCACATTCACTGTAACACACACTCACTGTAATATCCACTCACTGTAACACACACTCACTGTATCACATTCACTGTATCACCCTCACTGTAACACACACTCACTGTATCACACTCACTGTAACACACACTCACTGTAATATCCACTCACTGTAACACACACTCACTGTATCACATTCACTGTATCACCCTCACTGTAACACACACTCACTGTATCACACTCACTGTAACACACACTCACTGTAACACACTCACTGTATCACATTCACTGTATCACCCTCACTGTAACACACACTCACTGTAATATCCACTCACTGTAACACACATTCACTGTATCACATTCACTGTATCACCCTCATTGTAACACACACTCACTGTGATATCCACTCACTGTAACACACACTCACTGTGATATCCACTCACTGTAACACACACTCACTGTATCACACTCACTGTAATATCCACTCACTGTAACACACACTCACTGTATCACACTCACTGTAATATCCACTCACTGTAACACACACTCACTGTATCACATTCACTGTATCACCCTCACTGTAACACACACTCACTGTATCACCCTCACTGTAACACACACTCACTGTAATATCCACTCACTGTAACACACACATACTGTATCACATTCACTGTATCACCCTCACTGTAACACACACTCACTGTAATATCCACTCACTGTAACACACACTCACTGTATCACATTCACTGTATCACCCTCACTGTAACACACACTCACTGTATCACACTCACTGTAACACACACTCACTGTAATATCCACTCACTGTAACACACACTCACTGTATCACATTCACTGTATCACCCTCACTGTAACACACACTCACTGTATCACATTCACTGTATCACCCTCACTGTAACACACACTCACTGTATCACACTCACTGTAACACACACTCACTGTAATATCCACTCACTGTAACACACTCACTGTATCACATTCACTGTATCACCCTCACTGTAACACACACTCACTGTATCACACTCACTGTAACACACACTCACTGTATCACATTCACTGTATCACCCTCACTGTAACACACACTCACTGTATCACACTCACTGTAACACACACTCACTGTAATATCCACTCACTGTAACACACTCACTGTATCACATTCACTGTATCACCCTCACTGTAAGACACACTCACTGTATCACACTCACTGTAACACACACTCACTGTATCACATTCACTGTATCACCCTCACTGTAACACACACTCACTGTATCACACTCACTGTAACACACACTCACTGTAATATCCACTCACTGTAACACACTCACTGTATCACATTCACTGTATCACCCTCACTGTAACACACACTCACTGTATCACACTCACTGTAACACACACTCACTGTAATATCCACTCACTGTAACACACTCACTGTATCACATTCACTGTATCACCCTCACTGTAACACACACTCACTGTATCACACTCACTGTAACACACACTCACTGTAATATCCACTCACTGTAACACACTCACTGTATCACATTCACTGTATCACCATCACTGTAACACACACTCACTGTATCACACTCACTGTAACACACACTCACTGTATCACATTCACTGTATCACCCTCACTGTAACACACACTCACTGTATCACACTCACTGTAACACACACTCACTGTAATATCCACTAACTGTAACACACACTCACTGTATCACATTCACTGTATCACCCTCACTGTAACACACACTCACTGTATCACACTCACTGTAACACACACTCACTGTAATATCCACTCACTGTAACACACTCACTGTATCACATTCACTGTATCACCCTCACTGTAACACACACTCACTGTATCACACTCACTGTAACACACACTCACTGTATCACATTCACTGTATCACCCTCACTGTAACACACACTCACTGTATCACACTCACTGTAACACACACTCACTGTAATATCCACTCACTGTAACACACTCACTGTATCACATTCACTGTATCACCCTCACTGTAACACACACTCACTGTAATATCCACTCACTGTAACACACACTCACTGTATCACATTCACTGTAACACACACTCACTGTAATATCCACTCACTGTAACACACACTCACTGTATCACATTCACTGTATCACCCTCACTGTAACACACACTCACTGTATCACACTCACTGTAACACACACTCACTGTATCACACTCACTGTAATATCCACTCACTGTAACACACACTCACTGTATCACACTCACTGTAACACACACTCACTGTAATATCCACTAACTGTAACACACACTCACTGTATCACATTCACTGTATCACCCTCACTGTAACACACACTCACTGTATCACACTCACTGTAACACACACTCACTGTAATATCCACTCACTGTAACACACTCACTGTATCACATTCACTGTATCACATTCACTGTATCACCCTCACTGTAACACACACTCACTGTATCACACTCACTGTAACACACACTCACTGTAATATCCACTCACTGTAACACACACTCACTGTATCACATTCACTGTATCACCCTCACTGTAACACACACTCACTGTATCACACTCACTGTAACACACACTCACTGTAATATCCACTCACTGTAACACACTCACTATCACATTCACTGTATCACCCTCACTGTAACACACACTCACTGTAATATCCACTCACTGTAACACACATTCACTGTATCACATTCACTGTATCACCCTCACTGTAACACACACTCACTGTGATATCCACTCACTGTAACACACACTCACTGTAATATCCACTCACTGTAATATCCACTCACTGTAACACACACTCACTGTATCACACTCACTGTAATATCCACTAACTGTAACACACACTCACTGTATCACATTCACTGTATCACCCTCACTGTAACACACACTCACTGTATCACACTCACTGTAACACACACTCACTGTAATATCCACTCACTGTAACACACTCACTGTATCACATTCACTGTATCACCCTCACTGTAACACACACTCACTGTATCACACTCACTGTAACACACACTCACTGTATCACATTCACTGTATCACCCTCACTGTAACACACACTCACTGTATCACACTCACTGTAACACACACTCACTGTAATATCCACTCACTGTAACACACTCACTGTATCACATTCACTGTATCACCCTCACTGTAACACACACTCACTGTAATATGCACTCACTGTAACACACACTCACTGTATCACATTCACTGTAACACACACTCACTGTAATATCCACTCACTGTAACACACACTCACTGTATCACATTCACTGTATCACCCTCACTGTAACACACACTCACTGTATCACACTCACTGTAACACACACTCACTGTAATATCCACTCACTGTAACACACACTCACTGTATCACATTCACTGTATCACCCTCACTGTAACACACACTCACTGTATCACACTCACTGTAACACACACTCACTGTAATATCCACTCACTGTAACACACTCACTGTATCACATTCACTGTATCACCCTCACTGTAACACACACTCACTGTATCACACTCACTGTAACACACACTCACTGTAATATCCACTCACTGTAACACACTCACTGTATCACATTCACTGTATCACCCTCACTGTAACACACACTCACTGTAATATCCACTCACTGTAACACACATTCACTGTATCACATTCACTGTATCACCCTCACTGTAACACACACTCACTGTGATATCCACTCACTGTAACACACTCACTGTATCACATTCACTGTATCACCCTCACTGTAACACACACTCACTGTAATATCCACTCACTGTAACACACACTCACTGTGTCACACTCACTGTAACACACACTCACTGTAATATCCACTAACTGTAACACACACTCACTGTATCACATTCACTGTATCACCCTCACTGTAACACACACTCACTGTATCACACTCACTGTAACACACACTCACTGTAATATCCACTCACTGTAACACACTCACTGTATCACATTCACTGTATCACCCTCACTGTAACACACACTCACTGTAACACACACTCACTGTAACACACCCTCACTGTATCACACACTCACTGTAATACATTCCCCCCCCACCCCTCCCCCCTTTTCCTTCACTGTCACTGGAATAATGTAAGGCTCCCAAACACAGAGCCTGACAATAAGGAATCAGCAGGAATTGGGTGATTTATAAACTTCCTCATTAGTATTAACATGAACCTCTCTCACAATCCCCGGCACCATTTCAGACATACCTTCCAGAGTAGTAAATAACTCAGCTCCTCGTGGTATTGGGAGAATTAGTTCTGCCTGTTTAGCAAATCCTAATTGTTTCTTGTTCAGGCAAAGCGTACTGTCAATTGCTTTTTTTCTTTAATGCTCTGTTCAAATAGCATTAGCACTAGACTTGGATATACAGGGCACTATTTCAACATTTGCAGATGACACAAAGCCTGTAAAGTATTGTGAACTGTGAGGAGGATAATGATAGGCTTCCAGAGGACATAGACAGGCTGGTGGAATGGGTGGATATGTGGCAGATGATATTTAATGCAGAGATGGCTTGCATCCCAGGTTGCTAAAGAATGTCGGGGTGGAGATAGTGGGGGAGCTTGCCATAATCTTCCAATCTTCCCTGGATAAGGGGGCAGTGCCAGAGAATTGGAGAGTGGCAAATGTGATACCCTTATTCAAGAAAGGGTGTAAGGACAGTTCTCGCAAACACAGGCCAGTTAGTTTAACATCAGTGGTGGTAAGGATTTAGAAACAATAATCAGGGAAAAAAATCAACAGGCACTTGGAGAGGTTTAAGCTCATTAAGGATAGCTAGCATAGATTTGTAAAAGGCAGATCACGCTTGACTAATCTAATTGAATTTTTTGACGAAGTGACAGAGAAGGTTGATGAAGGGAATGCGATGGATGTTGCCAATATGGATTTTAAGAAAGCGTTCGACAAAGTACCACATAAAAGGCTAATTAGCAAAATTGAGGCTCATGGACAAGGAGGTTCGGTGTCCAATTGGATAAAATATTGGCCCAAGGACAGAAAACAGTGAGTCATGGTAAATGATTGTTTTTCACACTGGAGGATGGTAGACAGTGGTGTTCCCCAAGGGTCAGTGCTGGGTCCACTGCTTTTTTTGCTATATATAAATGACTTGGATCTTGGAATACAGAGTAGAATTTCAAAATTTGCCAATGATACCAAACTTGGAGGAGTGACAAACAGTGAGGATACGAACCGCTTGCAACAGGACATAGATAGGCTAGCAGAATGGGCAGACAAGAGGCAGACATAATTTAATACAGATAAGTGCGAGGTAACGCATTTTGGCAGAAGGGATCGGGTGAGGCAATATATACTTAATGGCGTAGTTCTAAAGAGTGTGCAGGAACAGAGGGACCTGAGGGCGCATGTGCATCGATCTTTGAAGGTGGAGGACATATTGAGAGAGTGGTTAGTAAAGCATGTGGGATCTTGAGCTTCATAAATAGAAGCATTGAGTACAAAAACAGGGAAGTTATGCTGAACCTTTATAAAGCTCTGGTTAGGCCCCAACTACAGAATTGCATCCAGTTCTAGTCACCACACTTCAGGAAGGATGTGAAGGTCCTTCAGAGGGTGCAGAGGAGATTTACCAGAATGGTTCCAGGGATGGAGGATTTTAGCTACAGGGTTAGGTTGGAAAAGCTGGGGTTGTTCTCCCTGTCACAAAGGAGATTGAGGGGAGATTTGATAGAGGTGTACAATATGATGACAGGCTTAGATAAGTTAGAAAAAGAATAACTGTTCCCGCTAACTGATGGTACAAGGACTCAGGGACACAGATTGAAGATTTTGGGCAAGAGATGCAGGGGGAATATGAGGAAGAACTTTTTTTACACAGCGGGTGGTAATGACCTGGAACTCACTGCCCACGAGGGTGGTGGAAGTGGAGAAAATTAATGATTCCAAAAAGAAATTGGATGGGCACTTGAAGCAAAAAAATTTGCAGGGCTATGGGGATCAAGTGTGAGAGTGGAACTAGCTGAATTGTTCCTGCAGCGAGCCAGCACAACATGATGGGCCTCCTTCTTTGCTGTACCCATTCTATGATTCTAAGATTCTAAATGGGGCTACAAATATGAGATTGATAATTAAACCTGCTTCCTCTGGCAGTTTAGAGGTGAAGGCAGTGCACAAGGTGCGCTATAGGAATAGAGAAATTGCAATACGATAATCGAGTTACACAACAGTAATGCAGTCGTTGACTATCAATGAGTTTACATGAGACCCAGACATGAGGTGACGAAAACACCCAGTGCTGAAGATATTTGGGAAACTGTTCCTCCCAAGCAGGCAGCACTCATCCAAGAACATGAGGAGGCCACTCAGCCCCTCGCTCCTGTTCCGCCTTTGAATGAGATCATGTTTGATCTTTATCTAACTCCATTCACCCACCTTGGCTCCCTATCCCTTAATACCCTTGTCTAGCAAAAATCCTAGAATTAAAAATATTAATTACCCTCCAGCATCTACTGCTATTTGTGGCAAAGATTTCCGCACTTCTACCACTCTTTGTGTGGAAAAGTATTTCCTAACTTCTCCCCTGAATGGCCTGGTTCTGTCCCTTTGTCCTAGACTCCGACACCAGTGGAAAACATTTCTATCTACCGTTCCAATTCCTCTCAAAATTTTAAAAACCTAAATTCAATCAGCCCTTAACCTTCTATATTCCAGTGAATATGAGCCTAGTTTATGTAATCTCTCCTCATAATCCAACCCTTGGAGCTCTGCAACAACTTATATTTATATAGCACCTTTAACCTAATAAAACGTCCCAAGGCGCTTCACAGGAGCAATATAAAACAAAGTATGACACTGAGCCACAAAAGGAGATATTAGACCAGATTGACCAAACCCTTGGTCAGAGAGGTAGGTTTTAAGGAGTGTCTTAAAGCGGAAACTGAGGTGGAAAAGTGGAGAGGTGTAGGGAGGGTATTCCAGAGCTTGGGGCGAGGCAACTGATGGCGTGGCCACCAATGGTGGAGCAATAAAAATCAGGGATGCACAAGTGGCCAGAATTAGAGGATCGCAAAGATCTCTGAGGGTCATGGGGCTGGAGAACATTACAGTGATAGAAAGGGGTGTGGCCACGGAGGGATTTGAAAACAAAAATGAGAATATTAAAATTAAGACATTGCTTGACTGGGAGTCAATGTTAGGTCAGTGAGCACAGGGGTGATATGGGAAGAGGACTTGGTGTGAGTTAAGACATGGGCAGCAGAGTTTTGGATGACGTCAAGTTTACGGAGAGCAGAATGTGGGAGACCAGCCAGGAGTACGTTGAAATAGTCAAGGCTAGAGGTAACACAGGCATGAATGAGGGTTTCAGCAGCAGATTAGCTGAGACAGGAGTGAAGTCGGGCAGTTACAGTGGTGGAAATAGGTGGCCTTCTTGATGGCGTGACTATGAGGTCAAAAACTCATCTTGGAGTCAAATGTGACACCAAGATTACGAACAGACTGGTTTAATCTCAGACTGTTGCCAGTGAGAGGAATGGAGTCAGTAGCTAGGGAAAAGAGTTTGGAGCGGGGACCAAAAACAATGGCTTCAGTCTTCCCAATATTTAATTGGAAGGAATTTCTGTTCATCCGGTACTGGATGTCGGATAAACAGTCCGATAGTTTAGCAACAGTAGTGGAGTCGTGAGAGGTGGCGGTGAGGTGGTGCTGGGTGTCCTCGGCGTACATGTGAAAACTAACACTGTGCTTTTGGATGATGTCACCGAGGGGCAACAGGTAGCTGAGAAATAGAAGAGGCCAAGGATAGATCCTTGGGGAACACCAGAGGTAATGGTGCGGGAGCAGGAAGAGAAACCATTGCAAGGGATTCTCTGGCTGCGATTAGACAGATAAGAATGGAACCAGGTGAGAGCAGTCCCACCCAGCTGGACGACAGTGAAGAGGCGTTGGAGGAAGATGGTGTGGTCAACCCTGTCAAAGGCAGCAGACAGGTTGCGAAGGACTGGTGAATCATTCTGGTGAATCAGCACTGCACTCCTTCCAAGGCTTACTAAGGTGCAGAGCCCAGAACTGTACACAGTCCTCCAGATGTGAATGATAGCAGAACTGAGAGGGTATACCTATCAGGAAAGATTGAACGGATTGGGGCTCTTTTGTCTCGGAAACAAAAGGCCGAGGGGTGACCTGATAAAGGTCTTTAAGACTATAAATGGGTTTGATCGGGTAAACGTAAAGAAGGTGTCTCTACTTGCAGGTGAGACCAGAACTATAAGATAGTCACTAATAAATCCAATAGGGAATCAGGAGAAACTTCTTTACCCAGAGAGTGGTGAGAATGTAGAACTCACTACAGCAGGGAGTGGTTGAGGTGAATGGCATAGATACATTTAAGGGGAAACTAGATAAACACATGAGGGAGAAAGGAATAGAAGGATATGTTGATAGGGTGAGATGAAGTAGAGTGGGGGGAGCATAAACACTGACATTGATCAATTGGGGGGAATGGTCTGTTTCTGTGCTGTAGACTCAGTGTAACTCAGGAAATAGATGCAGGCGCTAAATGGCCATTTGCCAGTCCAGGATGAACCAACAGTCCCCTGTCACATGATCCAGCTGTTTGTTAAAGAAGTCATGCTGCAGCTGTACAAAACTCTGGTGAGACCGCACCTGGAGTATTGCGTGCAGTTCTGGTCACCGCATTACAGGAAGGTTGTGGAAGCTTTGGAAAGGGTGCAGAGGAGATTTACTAGGATGTTGCCTGGTATGGAGGGAAGGTCTTACAAGGAAAGGCTGAGGGACTTGAGGTTGTTTTCGTTGGAGAGAAGGAGGAGGAGAGGTGACTTAATAGAGACATATAAGATAATCAGAGGGTTAGATAGGGTGGATAGTGAGAGTCTTTTTCCTCGGATGGTGATGGCAAACACGAGGGGACATAGCTTTAAGTTGAGGGGTGATAGATATAGGACAGATGTGAGAGGTAGTTTCTTTACTCAGAGAGTAGTAGGGGCGTGGAACGCCCTGCCTGCAGCAGTAGTAGACTCGCCAACTTTAAGGGCATTTAAGTGGTCATTGGATAGACATATGGATGAAAATGGAATAGTGTAGGTCAGATGGTTTCACAGGTCGGCGCAACATCGAGGGCCGAAGGGCCTGTACTGCGCTGTAATGTTCTAATTCTAATTCTAAAAAAAAAGTCCAAGAGCTTTCTCCCCACTCCCCTTCCTGGAAGTCTGTTCCGTGGCCAGGATCCTTGGCCTCCCTCTGTTGATTTTCCTGGGGACAGGGTCAGGAATGGGAAGAAATCAGGATCGGCCCACTTGCTAGTCCTCTGGTTTCCCAGGCGGGTGTCAGGTGATGTCCAATACTTTTGCCCATATATAGCTGGGTGTATTATATATGATGGGTAAGGTAGTCGATTGATTGTGGTACTGAACCTATAGCCTAAAGTTGTTGATTCCAATTCCACTACAGCACGTTGTGAAATTGAATTCAATAGATTTGTGAGCTGGAACTAGTTAGAATCGTAGAATCTTACATAACAGAAAGAGGCCATTCGGTCCATCGTGCTTGTGCTGGATCTTTGAAAGAGCTATCCAATTATTCCCACATCCCCGCTCTTTCCCCATAGCCCTGCAAATTTTCCTTTTCAAGTATTTATCCAATTCCCTGTTGAAAGTTACTATTGAATCTGCTTCCACCACCCCCATCCCCTTCCAGATCAAAACAACTCACTGTGTAAAAAAATTCCCCTCAACTCCTCTACTGGTTCTTTTGCTAATTATCTTAAATGTGTGTCCTCTGGTTACTAACCATCCTGCCAGTGGAAACATTTTCTCCCGATCTACTCCGTCAAAACACCTTCAGAGTTTTGAACACCTTGATTAAATCTTATGTGTCAGGCATATGTTGCAAGCAGCTGATGAATTCTCTGTCCTCTCTGAGCTATAGCACCCCTGTGAATAGGTTGCATACAAGTCTCCCACACACACACAGCTGCTGTAACAAACTCTCTCCTTGTGGGACTATGGGACGTCCGGTCTCCTTCGGTTTCTCCTACCTCCTGCAATCCACTCTACAGAAGAACATAAGTAGGGTGGGAAAGTGGAGTTGATGTAAAAGTTCAGCCACGATCTTATTGAATGGCGGGACAGGCATGAGGGACCGTATGGTCTACTCTTACGCCTATTTCATAAGCTCTTAATTAGGAGCAGCAGTAGGCCATTCGGCCCCTCGAGCCTGCTATGCCATTCAATACGATCCTGGCTGATGTTCTGCCTTAACTCCACTTTCCCACCCACTCCCCATACCCCTTGATTCCCTTAAGACCCAAAAATCTATCAATCTTAGTCTTGAATATACTGAACAACACAGCCCTCTGGGGTAGGGAATTCCAAAGATGTAATAATATATGTGGCTTCCCCTGCACCCCCCCCCCTCCGTCCCACCTCATCCTCCCTCCACACCCTCGGCTTCTTGCGAGATGAGAGTCTCTCATTTTAGCTGAGGTGTCTGTAGTTGGTCTCAGTGTCAAGGGACTGGGGAGTGGGGTCCCGGTCCTGATCACAATCCAGGAATGTAACTCTGCACAGACTGGGGAACCGGATTGGTGGGCCTTGCTGTTCCGCAGGACTTAGAGGTGAACTGTGCCCGTCTGAGCAACACTGGCTAGCTGCAGCTGACTAAAGACTCTCAGTGTTTGCTCGTGAGGATGCGATTCTCCTCTTTAAGGAGAAATGAAAGTAGCAGATTTCTCAACAGGCTGCAATGCACAAGGAAAGAAAAAAGCAACAAACTCAGCAGGCATTCAGCATAGCCAAGCAACAGGGGTCCTTCGAGCTACTGAAGTGGTTCTGAAGCAAGGCCTGTTTATACCGCCCACGCACGCAGCGGAAATTCTAATCGAGTTCTGACCTAATTATTATTTTTCTTTTATAAACAAATAGAAGTGCCACAAAGACTGATGCAAAAATGATTCTTAAATGGTGAGGGCTTTGTGAATCCGATTCTCAAGGCGCACAGCCGCTAAATGCTTCCAAACCCGCGACCTCTACCACCAAGAAGGACAAGGGCAGCAGATGCATGGGAACACCACCACCTGCAAGTTCCCCTCCAAGTCACACATCATCCTGACTTGGAACTATATCACCGTTCCTTCACTGTCGCCGGGTCAAAATCCTGGAACTCCCTTCCTAACAGCACTGTGGGTGTACCGACCCCACATGGACTGCAGCGGTTCAAGAAGGCAGCTCACCACCACCTTCTCAAGGGCAATTAGGGATGAGCAATAAATGCTGGTCTGGCCAGTGACGCCCACATCCCGTGAATGAATAAGAAATGCATGCATAAATACAGTCATGTATACTTTGATGGGTTATTCAACCATGTAAGGCCTCACCCGGCCTGACCCTGTCCTCTGCCGACTTCCACGTACTCACACTCTCAGGTAGTGATCAGGAACGGAAACCCACTTCCTGTGGAGTTTTTTTTTGCTGTGGCACTGAGGGCAACAGCACACAACAGCTATGATGAGAAAAAAGATTTGTGTTTACATAGCACCTTTCGTGACCTCAGGACGACCCAAAGTGCTTCTCAAGCAATGAAGTACTGATTTGAACTGATAATGACCAGATAATCTGTTTTTTTAAGAGATGGCAGTTGAGGGATAAATATTGATCAGGGCACTGGGGAGAACAACAGGGAGTGCCACAAGATCACTTAACATTCACCTGAGAGCAAATGGGGCCTCAGTAAAACATCTCATCAGAAAGATAGCACCTCTGACAGTGCAGCACTCCCTCAGTATTGCACCGAGAGTCTCAGCTTAATGCTCTGAAGTGGGATTTGAAGCCATAAACTCCAGACTCTGAGATGGGAGGGCTACCCATTGGATCAGACAATTGACAGAGGATCCCATCTGATCAGATTGGATCAGAGGGCTTTGTTAGACTGTGAGACTCAGCACTGAATTTTCTCATCTGAGCAATGTTGAATGGCTGTTGTTACATTTCTATAACGTCCTCAGCCAATGAAGTATTTTTGAAGTGTAGTCACTGTTGCAATGTAGGAAACATGGCAGCCAACTTGCACACAGCAAGATCCCACAAATAAGATCAATGACTCAATAATCTGGTTTTTTTTGGTGACGTTGAGTGAGGGAAAAATGTTGACCCCAGGACACAAACACACGTCAGCTGTTTCCAACATGATGAGGGGCAGGCTGTCCAGGATTGTTTGGATCTTTCCATGCGCTCCTTTGGCACTTACATTTCAGTGATGGTCTCAGGGAGATTGGCGGGGATGGCAGTCAGGCCCTTCCCCCGACAGTCGATGATGCTGTTGCTGCATGTGCACACGGCAGGACACGAACCAGAGGCCAGGCCACAGGACTGCGACCGAGAGCTGTCCGAATAACCTGCAGTGGGAGAGAGAGAGAGGAATAAAAGGTTAACTCCACCAAACTTAGGAACATAAGAAATAGGAGCAGGAGTAGGCCATATGGCCCTTCGAGCCTGCTCCGCCATTCAATAAGATCATGGCTAATCTTCAGCCTCAACTCCACCTTCCTGCTGAATCCCCATTTCCCTTAATTCCCTGACAGACAAACTCTGACAACCTCTGTCTTGAATATAATCAACAATGAGCATCCATGAATCCCTGGGTACAGAGTTCCAAAGATTCACAACCCTCTGGGTGAAGAAATTTCTCCTCATCTCAGTCCTAAATGGCGGACCCCTCATTCAGACACCGTGACCCCGTGTTCTAGCTTCCCCGGAAAGGGGAAATTGCCTCTCAGGCATCTCCTCGGCAAGCTCCTTAAGAATTTAAAGCACTGCAGCCTAGAGAAAAAAAAAAATCTTATATTTATGCAGCACCTGTTACGTGCTCAAAAACGTCAACCTTACATTTACATAGCACCTTTAACATCCCAAGGCACTTCATGTAAATCAGACACATATTTGACACTGAGTCACATAAGGAGATATTAGGACAGGTGACCAAAAGCTTGGTCAAAGAGGTAGGTTTTAAGGAGAGACTTAAAGGAGGAAAGAGAAGTGGAGAGGCTTAAGGAGGCAATTCCAGAGCTTAGAGTCCAGGCAGCTGAAGGCACAGCTACCAATGGCAGAGCGATTAAAATCAGAGATGTGCAAGAGGCCAGAATTTCAGAAGCACAGAGACCTCACCGGGTTGTCGAGCTGGAGGAGGCTACGCAGAGAGCGCCAAAGGGTTTTGTATGCAGTTCATTGATTCAGAAGTCACTGTTGTAATGTGTGAATATTGGGGGGAGGCAGTGGCATAGTGGTGATGTCAGTAAACTAGTAATCCAGAGGCCCAGGCTCATTCCCTGGGGACATGGGTTCAAACCCCACAACAGCAACTGCTGGAATTTAAATTTAATTAATAAAATCTGGAATTGAACGCCAGTCTCAGTAACGGTGCCTTGAAACTATCATCGTTAAAAACCCATCTGGTTCGCTAATGTCCTTTAGGGAAGGAAATCTGCCGTCCTTGCCTGGTCTGGCCTACATGTGACTCCAGACCCACAGCAAATGTGGTTGACTCTTAACGGCCCTCTGAAATAGCCTAGCAAGCCACTCAGATGTCAAGGGCAGTTAGGGATGGGCAACAAATGCTGGGCTTGCCAGTGACGCCCACATCCCAAGAAAGAATTTTTAAAAACTCTCGTCATGACCTTGAACAGCTCTATCAATTCTCCTCTCAACCTTCTCTTCTCTGTGGAGAACAGCTCCAGATTCACCAATCTATCCATGTAACTGAAGTCTCTCATCCCTGGAACCATCCTTGTTAGGATTTGCCTGTTCGGGCGGTGGATACAAATTCAATAGGAGCTTTCAAAAGGGAATTGGATAAATACTTGAAGGAGGAAAAAATTGCAGGGCTATGGGGAAAGTGCTGGACAGTGGGACTAACTGGATTATTCTTTGAAAGAGACAGCACAGGTTTAATGGGCAGGATGGCCTCTTTCTGAACTGTACTATTCTGTGAATCTAAGATAGTTCAGGATCATGTTTCAACGCAGTGGAGTCCAGATTGCAGCAGGTGAAAGGGTTAAAAGTGTACATGAAAGGGATCCTGAGAGAAAAGCAAACAAAACTGAAGGAAAATACAGGGGGAGGTGAAGGGGACCGGGTTCCTGTTTGTCTGTGAGTCCAGATGTTTTTCCCCATTTCACCCACTCCATCGTGCACGGCCAGTAATGGAGGGACAGCTGCCACTCAGTGAGCCTGCTTGTCGCTGCCAGTCAACTGTGCCTGGGAAAACAATTCCACGTCAGAATGCCCAGCAAGAGCAGCGAAACCAGATCTGATAGCTACTGACCTGAGGAAAAACTTTTCCACGCAGCGAGTGGTTAAGGTCTAGAATGCGCTGCCTGTGAACGTGGTGGAGGCAGGTTCAATTGAAGCATTCAAAAGGGAATTAGACTGTTATATGAAAAGGAAGAATGTGCAGGATTATGGGGCGAAGGGGCGGGGGGAATGGAACTGAGTGAACTGCTCTTTCGGACAGCCAGTGCGGACACGATGGGCCGAATGGCCTCCTTCTGCGCTGTAACAATTCTGTGATTCATCCTGTCAGCATATCCCTCTATTCCTTTCTCCTCATGTGTTTATCTAGCTTCCCCTTAAACGCATCTCTGCTTAGAGCAGTGAGTGGGGAAGGGGAGCTGGGGAGGGGCACAGGAGCTTGTAATGTCCTTCCTGCCCGGTGAAGATAACAGGAAAGAGGATCCAGGGACACAAGAGGCAAACAGGTGTGTTATTTTTACTTACCTTATTTGTTTGAGGGACCAGGAGGCCTCCCTTGTCCCCAGTTACTCCTCCCCCAGCTCCCCACCTCTCACCTACCCTCCTGTGAGAACATCCCAAACCCTTCCCCCCATCTCACCCCTCACATGCTAGCCGGTGACTGTTCCTTCGGAGCCTCTTGCTGCCTGGCATTCCGTTCCCATCCTTCAGCCCACTCCCTGCTCCAAACAGGCCACGGGTTAAAATTACAGTCGGGGATTCCAATGACATCATCTGGACCTAATCTGCATATTTAAAGAAGCACTCCCCCCAGCTTCAGGTCAGGTTAAGTAGAAGATAGCGGGGACTGCTGCAGGTTGTCGGTGGTTGACTCACCCAGCCGATTTTAACCAGCCCCCCACCCGGTTGCCAATCAGCGAGTTGGGTTAAAATCGCTCCTTGAGAGTTAATCAACAAGGGGTAAAATACATTTTTTTTATTCTTGCATGGGATGTGGGCATCGCTGGCAAGGCCAGCATTTCTTGCCCATCCCCAAATGCCTTTGACAACTGAGAGGCTTGCTAGGCCATTTCAGAGGGCAGTTAAGAGTCAACCACCTTGCTGTGTCTCTGGAGTCACATGTAGGCCAGACCAGGTAAGGACAGCAGATTTCCTTCCCTAAAGGACATTCCTGAACCAGATGGGTTTTTGCAACAATCGATGATAGTTTCAAGGCACCATTACTGAGACGGCCTTTTAATTCCAGATTTTTATTAATTCATTGAAATTAAATTCCACCAGCTGCTGTGGTGGGATTTGAACCCATATCCCCAGGGAATTAGCCTGAGCCTCGGAATTACTAGTCCAGTGACATTACCACTATGTCACCATGTCCCCCTAATTTGCCTCACAGCCCAGTACATGAAGAAATCAAGACTTCTCGGAACAATGCAACACAGCGTAAAGATATTTTGATTCTCTAGCCGGGTTCACCATACAACAGTGCAGCCAACTGCAAACACAACAGCAGCAGTGACCCCTCCCCGAATTTGCATAGAGGGCCCTGGGGTTGGGAGTGTCTGAGGTTCAGGCACTAACAGGTTGGATTTGAAGCAGATCCCCAGTGGTGAGAGAAAGAAACCAATGGGACCACAGGAACGCAGCAAGATCCCACAAGCAGCAATGGGATAATGACCAGATTATCTGCTTTATTGTGATGTTGGTTGAGGGATAAATATTGACCAGGCAGAACTCCCCTGCTCTTCTTCAAAATAGTGGCCTGAGAGGGCAGAGGTAGTCTTGGTTTAATCTCTCATCCAAAAGATGGCACCGATGTCAGGGCAGTGCTCCCTCGGTACTGCACTGGGAACGCCAGCCCAGATATTTGTGCTCAAGTTTCTGAAGCGAACCCACAATTCCGATTCCGAGTTCAGAGTGCTACCCACTGAGCCAATAAGGTGGATAAAGCAGGCAACAAAATTGATTCCCTCTCCCAAAATTTGAACAATATTAAAAAGTCAAGTCTAGGTCAGTACTTTGCATTGGCAATTGAGTGTTATGAGAAAATGCTGCTGACTGAAAAAAGTCCCATTTCATCAAGTCTCCGGGAGGTGTTAACTGCACTTGTGTTGCTTACAGTGTTCACTTATTGCCAAGGCACGAATCCTGGGCTTTCTCCTTTTAATTTATTTGGTTGAGAGGTCTAACCTCCGACCCCAGCCACAATCCCACCCCTTCTCTCAGCTCTCTCCGCCCCACCCTCCCCCATAACCAACTAGACGTGCTGGGGTCTGTCAAAAGGCTTCAAGGATTCACAAAAAACCTAAATTAAATCACATTCCCTTATCTCCCTGGAGGCCTGTGCTTGTGGGTTCATTTCCAAGGATTGCCACCTGTAAATCTCAGGCACCAGCCAGAGGGAGAGAGGCAACAATTAAAGCTGAGAATCCAGTCAAAGTTCTCTGTGGCTTATGGCCTAGTAGGCGAGGCTTTCAATTAGCAGCACCAGCACCTTGTGAAGCTGAAGCAATGAGACGGAAGGAGCTAGTTCATCTGCTGGTCATGATACCCAAAAGGAGTTTGACTTAATTCTGCCTGTCACCTTGAAATAATTCCAACATATTCACCTGTACTTTCAACTTGGTTCCTAAGGGCTGGGGATCATTCGTGCTGAGCCTTGTCTTGTTCAATATGAATTGTTAAGTGCCAGTACATGATCATTTCATACCATTTAGCAAAAACATTATTTATTAAATAGTGCCGTGATACTTTTCCTTCCAATCTTTACCTCTCTAGTGACAGCAAGGACTCCCAACTGCTGAATAATGGTACGTGTGCTGGAGGCATTAATCTACCTCATTCAAGTGGCCTAATTTCATGCATGAGGTCTGTGCACTATCCAACTGTGGGACTCACACCTCTTCCCACCTGACATTCAAAGCATCCTGGATTTATTTTTTAACCTTCCATAGCCCAGGGACACTGTGTCATTTGCTGTTACAGCTCCTGATATAAGGACTCAACAACGCAATACACACAGAGAGCCACAGAGAGAAGGACAGACTCGGGATCAAGTACAGGGCTCCCTTGCTCTAGGGATCTCAGTACCACATCTAGTGCTCACATGCAATGTTTTCAACTTCTTCCCACACTGGTCAAGGCATGAGCAGTGTGCAACAGTGTTCTAACACATTATTTAGAGTTCGGACACAAGTTAGTGTCCCTTATTTCCAATTTGTGCACTTCTTCATCAGATACAGCACGGGGGTTAGATACAGAGTAAAGCTCCCTCTACACTGTCCCCATCTAACACTCCCAGGACAGGTACAGCACGGGGGTTAGATACAGAGTAAAGCTCCCTCTACACTATCCCCATCTAACACTCCCAGGACAGTACAGCACAGGGTTAGATACAGAGTAAAGCTCCCTCTACACTGTCCCATCAAACACTCCAAAGACAGGTACAGCACGAGGGTTAGATACAGAGTAAAGCAAAAAAAAACAAAAAAGAACGGGGGGTTAGATACAGAGTAAAGTTCTCTCTACACTGTCCCCATCAGACACTCCCAGGACAGGTACAGAATGGGGGTTAGATACAGAGTAAAGCTCTCTCTACACTGTCCCCATCAGACACTCCCAGGACAGGTACAGAACGGGGGTTAGATACAGAGTAAAGCTCCCTCTACACTGTCCCCATCAGACACTCCCAGGACAGGTATAGCACGGGGGTTAGATACAGAGTAAAGCAAAAAAAAAGAAAAAAAAATGGGTTAGATTTAGAGTAAAGCTCCCTCTACACTGTCCCATTGAACACTCCCAGGACAGGTCCAGCATGGGGTTAGATACAGAGTAAAATTCCTCTGTGTAACATGGTGAAATGGGGAGTTAAATGGCCTGTGCAGTATCAGTCATCCAAATATAGGCCCCACAGTCTGTGCAGCGAGTATAGTGAATTGTTATTTGTTCAGCTGGGGCCAGCACCCAGCAGAGATAGAAAGGGCAGACTTTATGGTGTGTCCTTTGGACTTAGTAATCATCAATCATACAACAAGAAAAATACTTGAAGACTATATATTTTATCCCTGTTGTGCATAGGTATACACATGTGCATGTGTGTGTCTTGGAGTGAGTCTGGTGGGGGATGGATGGGGATTGAAGATTCAACTGTTCCAAACACACAGTTAATCATTCCAAACCACACACACACACACACACACACAGTGGCTTTCATCTTCCTTTTGTACTTATTCTTGGGATGTGGGCATCGCTGGCAAATCTGGCGTCTTATTGCCCATTCCTAGTTGAACTGTGAAGGTGGTGGTGAGCTTTCTTCCTGAACCACTGGTAGCAGTTTTTGATAGAACTGAGTGTCTTCCTTGGTCATTTCGGAGGGCATTGAAGGGTCAGCCTATGTTGGTGGGGAGACTGGAGTCACGTATAGACCAGACTGGGTAAGGACGGCAGATTTCCTTCCCTAAAGGTTATCGTGAACCAGTTGGGTTTTGATGATGATCTTCAGCGTCACTTTTATTGATACCCGACTTCTATTTTTGTTTTGTTTTTTAAAAACTGTGTCATGGTAAACCTTTATAAATCACTGTTTAGGCTTCAGGTGGAGTTCAATTCTGGGAGCCATCTTTTAGGAAGGGTGTTGAGGCCTCGGAGCGGGTGCAGAGGAGATTTACCAGAATGGCACCAGGGATGAGGGACTTCAGTTCTGTGGATAGACTGGATAAGTTGCAATTGTTCATTTTAGAGCAGATTAGGGAGAATTTAATAGAGGTGTTCAAAATTATGAAGGGTTTTGATAGGGTAGATAAGGAGGAACGATTTCCTGTGGCAGGAGGGTCGGTAACCAGAGAACACAGATTTAAGATAATTGGCAAAGGAACCAGAGGGGCAGATGAGGAGAATTTTTTTATGCAGCGAGTTGTTGTGATCTGGAATCTGCTGCTTGAAGACGATTCAATAGTAACTTTCAAAAGGGAATTGGATAAATACATGAAAATGCAAAATTTGCAGAGCCACAGGGAACGTGAGACCAACTGGATAATTCCTTCAATGAGCTAGCAAGTGCATGATGGGCCAAGTGTCGACCTTATGCGATGTAAGGCTCTGTAAATCTATGAGCTCAGATTCCCAAACTGCTGCAGTGGGATTCAAATTCATGCTCTGCTTAGATGACTAACCCTGTAACTGAACCACAACAGTCCTGTGTTCAGCTCAGTTGTAACTGTGCTCCTGCTTCTGGCTTGGACCCAGCCCTCCTGTTCACACACTTGCAAAAGCTGCCTTGCCAACAGCCCTATAGCTCTCCCACCCAGCCACCCCACAGCGCATTTAAACCACACTCACCAGTGCAGGAGAACTCATGCTTCTGTATTTCCGCCACGTTGAGGCCACGGAGGTCTGGTGGAGCGGTGCACTGCGTGAAGAGCCCGATTTGCGGGCGTTGACGGAGCCATTGGGAGAGCCAGGACAGGTGGCAGTCACAGTAAAGGTGGTTGGAGTGCAGGCGACTGAGGGACAAGAATACAGAGAACTAATGATGCTCAGTCAGTGGGCACGAAGCAGCAAACTGTCCCTAATTTGGTATTAAATTGTCAATCGCATTCAGCAAGTTCCAAAATAGAGTGTGTAGGAAATGTGAAAAAAGGTCACAATAGTGTAATGAGCTTAATGTAAAAGGAACTTTACTCTGTATCTAACCCCGTTTTTTTTTCTTTCTTTTGTTTGATGAGGACAGTGTAGAGGGAGCTTTACTCTGTATCTAACCCCGTACTGTACCTGTCCTGGGAGTGTTTGATGAGGACAGTGTAGAGGGAGCTTTACTCTGTATCTAACCCCGTACTGTACCTGTCCTGGGAGTGTTTGATGGGCACAGTGTAGAGGGAGCTTTACTCGGTATCTAACCCCGTACTGTACCTGTCCTGGGAGTGTTTGATGAGGACAGTGTAGAGGGAGCTTTACTCTGTATCTAACCCCGTACTGTACCTGTCCTGGGAGTGTTTGATGGGCACAGTGTAGAGGGAGCTTTACTCGGTATCTAACCCCGTACTGTACCTGTCCTGGGAGTGTTTGATGAGGACAGTGTAGAGGGAGCTTTACTCTGTATCTAACCCCGTACTGTACCTGTCCTGGGAGTGTTTGATGGGCACAGTGTAGAGGGAGCTTTACTCGGTATCTAACCCCGTACTGTACCTGTCCTGGGAGTGTTTGATGAGGACAGTGTAGAGGGAGCTTTACTCTGTATCTAACTCCCATTTTTTAAAACTTTTTTTTAGGGTTCCAAATCAGAGAGCAGCCAATCCCAGTGCTGTACCTGTCCTGGGAGTGTTTGATGGGGACAGTGTAGAGGGAGCTTTAATCTCTATGTAACCCGTGTCCTGGGAGCATTAGGTGGGAGTGTGCGTGTCTGATATGGAAAGTGTCCACCAGCACTAACCAGGTCCAGGTGAAAAGAACAGAAGTCAGCAAGAAGCAATATGTAAACATAAATTAGCCTCTGCGCTATAGAGCGACATAGGTTGAAATCTGCCCTTCTCACATTGAACAGCTGCTGTGAGAGATCACCAGAAACCCTCAGGAAAAGAGGGCGTGTAGCCAAAGAGCCTATCACCGGGTTACAGGCCGTGGTTTAGCGGTAACACATTTATTGTTTTAAAGCAGGAGGTTGGTGGTTTGAGCTCCACTCCAGAGATATGAACATATATAATCCAGCCTGTACACTGTGCTGCCGTATGGATGAGTTGTTCAACCAAGGACTCCTTGTAGTGACACTGCCATTCCTGGCCAGAATGGAGATGATTGGATAATCTCCCTGCCAATCACTGTTGCAAGTGGGAATGATTTTTGGAAACTATTTTTAAATAGACGCAGTTTGCCATAAAAATCTTTGGCTTATCCTCCGACTCATTGGCTGACAGTGTGTCAATGGGCACCCAACCAAAAACAGATTATCTGGTCATTAATATATTGCTGTTTGTGGGATATTGCTGTGCGCAAATTGCCTACCGTGTTTCCTACATTACAACAGTAACCACGCTTCGAAAAGTACTTTATTTCCTGTAAAGCATTCTAGCATATTCCGAGGAGGTGAAAGGCACTGTAGAAAATATCTTTTTTTTTATAATGTTGTTAGTGCTTTTAATCCCACTTCTGGTATCATGGAGGGAGTTGCAGCAGGAACAGTGATGAAATGCATTTGAAATCATTCTATAAAGGCTAACCATCCCCCACACCCCAATCGATTCCTGCACCTCATCTTCCTAACTGGACCCTTTGTTTTAGGTGCCAAGGCGCCCTCTTGATTCAAATTCAACCTGATTAATATATGTTAATCATGGTCTTTTGCAGGTCCATTCGGACCCTGATGGCATCTTAACGACCTACTGACTGTGCTCAGCTGGGAAGGCCTTCTCGAAAATACGTCAACAAAAATTTTCAGTGGAGCCAGCAGGACTGCCCCTCTGGAAAGTCTGGATCACTGCTACTCCACACTCTTTCCCACTATTCATCCACTACTCCAAAATACTCTAAATCCACCCCCATCACCATCCCTTCCTCCCCATTTACGTGCCAGCTGCCCATGTCTGTCCAACTATTTCATTGCTCTCCTGGCTGGCCTCGCACATTCCTCCCTCTGTAAACTTCAGCTCATCCAAACCTCAGCTGCCTGTACCCTAACTCGCACCAAGTCCCATTCAGCCATCACCGCTGTGCTCACTGACCTATATTGGCTCTTGCTCGAGCAATGTCTCAATTTTAAAATTCTCCTTCTTGTTTCCAAATCCCTCCATGACCTCACTCCTCCCTATATTGTACAATGTTGGTGTCGGCTGTGTTTCAGTTGGTAGCACTCTTGCTTCTGGGTTCAAGTCCCACTCCAGGACTTAAGCATACGAATCAGGGTTGGTGCACCGGTGCAGTACTGAAGGAGTGCTGTGCTGTCTCTTGTGTGAGATGTTAAACCATTGCTCTATCTGCCCTCTCGGGTAAATACAAAAGATCCTGTGGCTGCTATTTTGAAGAAGAACTGGGGAGTTCCCTCCAGTGTCCTGGCCAATATTTATCCCTCAACCACCATCACAAAAACAGATCTCTGCTCTCCTCTAATGAACAGCCTTTTTAGCATCCCTGATTTTAATCACTCCACCATTGGCAGCGTGCTTTCAGCTCCCTGGGCCCTAAGCTCTGGAATTCCCTCCCTAAACCTCTCCACCTCTCCTTCTTTGAGACTTTCCTTAAAACCTAACTCTTTGACTAACCCTTTGACTAAACCTTTGCTCACCTGTCCTAATATGGGCTCGCGTCAAACTTTGTTTGATAACACTCCTGTGAAGCACCTTGGGACATTTTACTGCATCAAAGATGCTACAGAAATGCAAGCTGTTGTTGTACTAAGTGCATGGACAGCAGGGGCTAGAACAAGGGAGAATACAAACAGATTAGGAGAGAAGTTTAAAAAAAATTAGGAAGTGAGAAAGGAACTATGAAATTAAATTAACAAGGAACATACAACAAAATAGTAAAATATTTTACAGGCACATTAATTAAAAAAAGGAAAGTTGGGATAGGAATAGGACCATTAAGGGACGGTCAGGATAATACCACAGGCAGCGATAGTGAAATGATAGAAATATTAAATAATTATTTTGCTTCGGTATTTTATCAGGGAGACACATGACTGATGAGATTAGAAATGATATAACTGCATTTAAAATAAAAAAGGAGAAATATTAAATCATCTCAAAGAGGATAAAGCTACACATCCAGACGGACTGCTTTTTAAAAGAGTTTGGAGAAGAGGTAGCGTAGGAAGTTTGGGGGGGTGGGGGGGGGGGACGGTGGTTAGAATTCGTTTTACTTTATTCTTTAATCTGATATGAACACATTCGTAGATCTTATACCAATGTATTAAAGGAAATCAGTCACGATTAATCCTAAAACCTCGATTGAGCTATATGAGTTCAATATGTATTAAATTATGAACGTCTTGACCATGTAGCTTTAGAAATGAAAATGTTTCAAAAAATAATTTTTCTGCAATTCACTGTGATACAAATATATCAGCTCAAAGGCATTATGAACTCTGATAACGTTCTAAAAGCTGAGTTAACAAAAAATTAAGTTTTTGTACAGATTCCATGTTGTCTGCCTCAGTATAAGGCGATAATACCCAAAGTGAATAGAGCCTTTCACCAAGTTGCTGGCAAGTGGCCAAGCACCTCAAGTCCCAATTAAAACAGGCGAGCAACTGACATCACCTGGCCCATGCCAACCATCAGGCCAAACAGGTGGCCTGATGGTCAGAAAGGGTTAAAAGTCAGTGTTTGTCAAGCCTCAATGTGTGCAGATTTCCAAGAAAATCCACAAAAGTAGAAGAACTCCATCACATGGCAAAGAGAGGACCAAAGAACTGAAAGGGTCTGTGCGTCGTCTGTGACCGAAACACGATTGGAAAGCGCAACGGTGAGAGCTGTAAAGTTACAACCTGAGTTTTGGTGAGTATTACTCATTATTTCTTACGAAAGTTTTCCTGAATTACTACACCAAGTTGCCTGTTGCTATATTGGTCATAGTCTTGTCGGGACAAGAGTTAAAAGTGAGAAAGATTCAATAAAAAGAAAAACTCACCTATAGTAGCAGAGAACAATTATACATATTTAATAATTTGTTAGAAAAGGTATCATGCCAGAGGACTGATGGATAGCTAACGATGTATCTACATTTAGGAAGGCAGGTTGAACATGTCCACAGAACTATAGACCAGTCATATCGGGTGGTACAAAAAATAATGGAATCCCCACTAAAGGAGAAAATAGAAAAACATCTAGAAACCAAAAATATAATAATGAATAGTCAGCATGGATTTCAAAAGGGAAAGTCTTGCTTCACCAACCTCAAGGAATTCTTTGAAGAGGTAACAAAGAGAATAAATAATTGTTATGCTGGTGATGTCATTTATCTAGACTTCCAAAAAGCCTTCGATAAAGGTGTCCCATAATAGACTAATGAATAAGGTCAGAGAATGTGAAGTCAGGGGACAAATGGAATGATTTGCTTGCTGGTTTCAAGACAAAAAGCAGAAAGTGGGAGTAAAGGGTAGTTATTCAGAGTGGCAGACATTGGGAAGTGATGTTCAGTGTCGGGATCATTGCTGTTCACAATTTACATTAACGATTTGAACTTTGAAATCAAAAACACAATTTCTAAATTTGCAGCTGACACCAAATTGGGGGGATAGTCTCAATACTGAGGAGGACTGCAACAAATTACAAGAAGACATTAATAAACTTGCAGAGTAATTGCACATAATTTGCAAATGAATTTCAACACAGATAAATATGAGGTATTACCATTTTGATAAGAAAAGTAAGGAAGTCACATATTAATTGGAAAATAAGAATCTAAATAGGGTAGAGGAACAAAGGGATCTGTGAATACAATAAAAAAAAGCAAACCAAGCACTAGGGTTTATTTCTATGTTATGCTAAACTTGAACTTGAAAATCGTACAGTTCTGTTGGCTATATTATGAAAAGGATACAGAGGCAAGGCTGACACCAGAACTACAAGGTTATTTTTTCATTAATTTGTGGGAGTCACTGACTAGGCCAGGATTTATTGCCCACCCCTAATTGTCCTTGAACTAATTGGCTGGCTAGGTCATTTCAGAGTCAACCACATTGCTGTGGGTCTGGACTCACATATAGGCCAGACTAAAGGCCTGCTACCTGACCTGAACCCGATGGGACCCGACGACATGTGTCGGGTTCGGGTCGGGTCAGGCCCCTCTTCCGGGTCCGGCTTCTGGGCTCGGGTCGGGTCGTGCCGGGTCCGGGTCAGGTTGGACACACACGGTAAGTGCTCTGCTGGTAAGTATTAAAAATAAAAAACTTACCTGAGCTGGGAGTTCGGGACGAAACTGAATCTGCGCAGAGAGCGAGTGACGTCACTATGACGTCATCACGCAGACGCTGCAGCTTCCCGGAGGTTCCGAGTCCAAAGGTAAGTAAAGGGATGGCTGGGTCGGGCTAAAATTGGAGGGACTCAGGCCAGATTCTTTTTCCCAACCTGAGCAGACCTTTAGACTAGACCAGGTAAGGACAGCAGATTTCCTTCCCCGAAAGGACATTGTTTTTACGACAAAAAAAATAGTTTTTTTAATTCCAGATTTATTATTTGAATTCAAATTTCACCATCTGCTGTGGTAGGATGCAAACCCATGTCCACAGAGCAGTAGCCTGGGTTCTGAATTATTAGCCCAGTGACATTACCACTACACTACTGCCTCCCTATATCAATCAGAAAAGGATGAACTGGATGGGTCTCTTTTCTCTTGAAAACAGAAGGCTGAGGGGTGACCTAACGGAGGTCTTTAAAATTGTGAAAGGTTTTGAGAGAGTGGATACAAAGAGAATGTTTCCATTTGTGGGGAAGAGCATAACTAGAGGCCATCAATATAAGATAGTCATCAAGAAATGCAATATGGAATTCAGAAGAAACTTCTTTCCCCAGAGAGTGGTGAGAATGTGGAACTCGCTACCACAGGGAGTGGTTGTAGTGAATTGTATAGATACATTTAAGGGGAGGTGGGATAAACACACGAGGGAGAAAGGAATAGAGGGTTATGTTGATCAAGTTTGATGAGGAAGGATGGGAATATGTTCGAGTGGAGCATAAAATGGTGAAATGAACTGGTTAAATCTCCTGTGTCTGTGGAATATATTCTACATAATTCAAAATAATTGTTGTTTTGGGCAGACAGCTGGCCAGAGGAATATAAATTAGGCCTGGGAATTCACCTGATCGCGTGTTGGAACTATGTTATATTATAGTTAAATTTCTTTAAATACCAATCTAACTATAGGATGATTGCTAAAAGGATAAGCAATTACAGCTGAAAACAGCTAGGATCCTAGGATTCTCTGGGAAGCCAGGGAGGAGATTGCAGAGCCTTTGTCCTTGATCTTTATGTCGTCATTGTCGACAGGAATAGTGCCGGAAGACTGGAGGATAGCAAATGTTGTCCCCTTGTTCAAGAAGGGGAGTAGAGACAGCCCTGGTAATTATAGACCTGTGAGCCTTACTTCGGTTGTGGGTAAAATGTTGGAAAAGGTTATAAGATAGGATTTATAATCATCCTGAAAAGAATAAGTTCATTAGCGATAGTCAGCACGGTTTTGTGAAGGGTAGGTCGTGCCTCACAAACCTTATTGAGTTTTTCGAGAAGGTGACCAAACAGGTGGATGAGGGTAAAGCAGTGGATGTGGTGTATATGGATTTCAGTAAGGCGTTTGATAAGGTTCCCCACGGTAGGCTATTGCGGAAAATACGGAAGTATGGGGTTGAAGGTGATTTAGAGCTTTGGATCAGAAATTGGCTAGCTGTAAGAAGACAGAGGGTGGTGGTTGATGGCAAATGTTCATCCTGGAGTTTAGTTACTAGTGGTGTACCGCAAGGATCTATTTTGGGGCCACTGCTGTTTGTCATTTTTAGAAATGACCTGGAAGAGGGTGTAGAAGGGTGGGTTAGTAAATTTGCGGATGACACGAAGGTCGGTGGAGTTGTGGATAGTGCCGAAGGATGTTGTAGGGTACAGAGGGACATAGATAGGCTGCAGAGCTGGGCTGAGAGATGGCAAATGGAGTTTAATGCAGAAAAGTGTGAGGTGATTCACTTTGGAAGGAGTAACAGGAATGCAGAGTACTGGGCTAATGGGAAGATTCTTGGTAGTGTAGATGAACAGAGAGATCTTGGTGTCCAGGTACATAATTCCCTGAAAGTTGCTACCCAGGTTAATAGGGCTGTTAAGAAGGCATATGGTGTGTTAGCTTTTATTAGTAGGAGGATCGAGTTTCGGAGCCACGAGGTCATGCTGCAGCTGTACAAAACTCTGGTGAGACCGCACCTGGAGTATTGCATGCAGTTCTGGTCACCGCATTATAGGAAGGATGTGGAAGCTTTGGAAAGGGTGCAGAGGAGATTTACTAGGATGTTGCCTGGTATGGAGGGAAGGTCTTACGAGGAAAGGCTGAGGGACTTGAGGTTGTTTTCGTTGGAGAGAAGGAGGAGGAGAGGTGACTTAATAGAGACATATAAGATAATCAGTGGGTTAGTTAGGGTGGATAGTGAGAGTCTTTTTCCTCAGATGGTGATGGCAAACACGAGGGGACATAGCTTTAAGTTGAGGGGTGATAGATATAGGACAGATGTCAGAGGTAGTTTCTTTACTCAGAGAGTAGTAGGGGCATGGAACGCCCTGCCTGCAACAGTAGTAGACTCGCCAACTTTAAGGGCATTTAAGTGATCATTGGATAGACATATGGATGAAAATGGAATAGTGTAGGTCAGATGGTTTCACAGGTCGGCGCAACATCGAGGGCCGAAGGGCCTGTACTGCGCTGTAATGTTCTAATTCTAATTCTAACAGTTAATCGACAATGTTCGGCTGGTTGACTACAAATGTACAAAATCCATCTTGCAGACTGACTTCCAGAGTCCGATCTTCCAGTTTTCCCTCAGCAATGATCCGAGCTCCGAAGTGAATGTAAGGACAGAATTGAGCTCGGTTGTGAAGCATTCTATGCTCGATTAGCCCACCGATAACTCACAACCTCAGCTCACCCGGAGGCTGGGCAGAAATTGGGGAACCGTACCCTGGAATGTTTTTTGTTGGGGGGTGGGGGGTGAGGTTGGTGTGCAGAGCAAAAATAAATGCTGGACTTTCTCAGTATATCAAAATAGAAAAACTTAAAGTTCTATGATGCCTTTCACAACTTCAAGAAATCCCAAATTGCTTCACCGCCAATTAAGTACTTTTGAAGTTTAGTCACTGTTATAATGTAGGAAACATGGCCGCCAATTTGTGCACAGCAAGATCCCACAAACAGCAATGTGATAATAACCAGATAACTTATTTTCTTTTGATGATGTTGGTTAAGAGATAAATATTGGCCCAGGACACTGGGGCAAACTCCCCTGTTCTTCTTTGAAATACTGCCATGAGAGCTTTTAAGTCCACATGAGAGGGCAGATAGAAACATAGAAAATAGGAGCAGGAGTAGGCCTGGTCTTGGGGGGGGTGCGTGGGGGGGGGGGAGTGGAGGCGGTCTCAGTTTAACATTACATCTGAAAGATGGCACCTCCAACAGTGCAGCACTCCCTCAGTACTGCACTGGGAGTGGCAACCTGGATTTTTGTGCTCAAATTTTTGGCGTGGGATTTAGAACTCGCCACCTTCTGACGATAAAGCAAGAGTGCTGCCTTCTGAGCCACGGCTAACACTACTTGGTGATGTCACAGGGTCTGGTGATGTCACAGGGTCTGGTGATATCACAGGACTTAGTGATGTCACAGGGTCTGGTGATGTCACAGGGTCTGGTGATATCACAGGACTTAGTGATGTCACAGGGTCTGGTGATGTCACAGGGTCTGGTGATGTCACAGGAGTTAGTGATGTCACAGCAAGGGAAGCTTTTACAAAATGGATGCCGCCCCCCACCCCAGGCTCTCTGAACCAACCATTGTGCAGCCAGAAATAGAAGCGACATGAGCTGATTAAGAGACATCATTAAGTCCATAGATACATAACACAAGGATTATTAGGCAATTTTGTAGAACCCTATGAAAAAAAATAAATGCCCTCAGGTAAAAATAGACCCCTTAGTAGTCCAGAGTTGACTGCTCTGGGCAGTGTACTGGTTAGAGAGAGATGGTATGGGGGGTGGGTCTTTGAGATTATGTGTACATGCCTCACTATTCATGGCAGTTTTATCATTCTTACTGTCTTGGTAGAGTCACAGACACTGAGGAGGGGGGATGGGGAGATTCAAGAAACACACCAAGCCAGGAGAGGCCAGTGAACCAAATTACGAGATGGGAAAATCAATATAATATGATTAGGTCATCTTTCCAGCCTATTCATGCTGTCCCGCAGGCAAAGCTCTGAAAGTAATTACCCATCTCCAGTGCAGTGCGTCCTCTTGCATTGTCAATACCTCAAGGTTAATTTACTGCTTCCAGTAAAGCATGTTGCTATGTGAGGGTTTCTATAATGATTGAGGAATCAAGGTGAAAGGTCAAGGCCCACAGTTCAAGACACCATCAAAAATATGAAATCAAGGTTATTCAGGAAGTAAGCATTAAGTGACGGCCAGCTTCAGTATTTTTAAAAAAGGGTTGAGGGAGATGAGGAACTCCACAGTTTCTCAGCACTTTTGAAAGAAGGCGTTCAGAGTAGGAAATGGCGAAATGAGTGCAGATTTTAACGTGGTTAGAATACAGAGGCGGGGAAGGATGAGTTTGTAGGATAGGGGTTCTGGAGCTAAAATGGAAAGGCTTGCATTTCTGTAGCACCTTTCTCAACCTCAGGACATCCCAAAATGCTTCACCGCCAATGAAGTCCTTTATGAAGCGTAGTCACTGCTGTACTGTAGGAAACGCAACAGCCAATTTGTGCAAAGCAAGCTCCCACAACTAGCAATCAAATAAATGGTCAGATTGTCTGTCATCTAGTTGTTGGCTGAGGGATAAATGTTAGCCAGGACACCAGGGAGAATGCCCCTGCTCTTCTTTAAAATATGTCCACCTGAGAGGAAAGACGGGGCCTCGGTTTAACATCTCAATGATGGCACCTCTGACAGTGCAGCACTCCTTCAGTACTGCATTGGGTGTCTCAGCCTAGACTTGGTGCTCCAGAGGCATAAGTCATGTTGTTCAGACCTGGCTGACACGCTCCAAGGAACAAGAGAGGGAAGATAGAGGAGACTTGACCATAGTAAGATCAAATAAAATAGAAAGAGAGAGAGGGAGAGAGACAAGAGAAATAGTGATACATTTGGGCAGAGGGTTTGGAGGCTAGCAGTGCTGGGAATATAATATGTGGTATTTAGCATTGATTCTCTTTAATGGAACTGATTCCCTCATCTGTTGATGGTTCTGCACTCACTTCCCAAATGGTTGAACAATCGAATATCAGTATTTGCGTTTATTGCCTGAGAACCTTTACTGAACAGAGACTGTGTCTCGACTGTAGATTGCTTCACTGTAGAGCTGCAGGATTGCCATCGCAATCATTTATCCTTTCTCAGTGACTGTTAAAGAACGATCTGAGAGTCTGTCTTGATGTCGCAAGACCGAAGGGAGACCAAGAATTCCTTCCCCTCCGAACCCCATCCCACCACTCCCACCCTCATCCTCGCCTGAAACCTCTGCTGTTGCTGGAGTTCCACGGACAATCAGAGAAGAGCCCAGTACTATGACCATTCTTCATGTGACAGATTAGTTTGTGACGAGGGGTTTGGTCATTTAGAGTTTTATACAATGCGGAGTGAATGGGAAGGGGTTTAGTTCGCTAGATTCTGCACTTCTCCTGTCTGTGTATTTACCTGCTTTTGAGAGTAATACACCACACAGGAAACATAGAGGTTGCAGGAGTCTAAATTACGTATTTAATCAATGTGGGTACTGACTTAATAGCAGGTGATTTAAGCATTTTAAAGTCACGAGGCTGATAAATGATTAAGAAATGATTTGCTGAATTGAAAGTGGCAAATTGGATTTCAGAAACAATGTCCTCAGAGATAGATTTATAAATCTTTTTTAACCTCAGAGAATTTTCTGCTCATTAAGATAAGACTGTATCAGTGCGGGTGACTGAAGCACATTCCAACATGTTTCTCTCACTGTCAGTGCAAACACTCCCAGGACAGGTACAGCACGGGTTAAAAAAAAACGGGTTAGATACAGAGTAAATCTCCCTCTACACTGTCTCCATCAAACACTCCCAGGACAGGTACAGCAAGGGTGAGATACAGAGTAAATCTCCCTCTACACTGTCCCATCAAACACTCCCAGGACAGGTACAGCACGGGTGAGATACAGAGTAAATCTCCCTCTACACTGTCCCATCAAACACTCCCAGGACAGGTACAGCACGGGTGAGATACAGAGTAAATCTCCCTCTACACTGTCCCATCAAACACTCCCAGGACAGGTACAACACGGGGTTAGATACAGAGTAAAGCTCCCTCTACACTGTCTCCATCAAACACTCCCAGGACAGGTACAACACGGGGTTAGATACAGAGTAAATCTCCCTCTACACTGTCCCATCAAACAGTCCCAGGACAGGTACAGCACGGGTGAGATACAGAGTAAAGAACTACAGTCGGAAGCTTTGGGCTCGTCTCATCATGGGTCATGAATAGAGTTGACCAAAATATCCCTACGTGCCTTGGTGGGAATGCTCCTGGATGATTTAACGGGGCAGAGGCTCTGTGTTGCTGGGTCCTGCTTGATTTATTCACCCTAGCTGGGCCTCCTTCACCCCCACGCTGCACCTCAAGATGCGAGGAGTGGAGAAAATGAGCACAGGAGGGAAGAGGAGGGGGAAATCATGTATATTTTCCCAGAACACAACAAAATTGAGTGTATTTCTTTGGGGGAAGGAATTGCCCTGAGTTCTAAACTCATTTCTCTCCATTTGTCTACGGGAAAGCTTTTCCCAGCAGATACATCAGCAGTGTTATTAAACTCAGCCATCTAATTCTGTAACTGTTACTCAGTGGGGAGAATTCTTGTCTCTCAGTCAGAGAGCTGTAGGCTCAAGACCTACTCTGGAGACTTGAAACTGGATTTCCCACTCCTGCCAGGACTGGGATTGGAGGCTAGCAGGTGCTAAAATAGCCTTGGTTCCCTGAATCCATTCTGGGCTTAGGCCATTTTGAAGGGTGTGTTTAAGAACCTACTGAGGCCAATTAAAGGCAATCAACTGGGATTTTCCAGTCAGTCTCCAAGTCCCTGCAGGTGGCAGGGGCTAGTTTAGGTGCCTGGAGGCAGCTGCCTGGCAACAGACCCGGAGACAGCACTCCAGGCAGGCCTAGAGGCCCTCCTTCCCTGCCTGGACACAGAAGCGAACTCAGGCCACCCTGTAGAGGATCTCCTCCCACCCATTTTGAAGCGCTCTCTCCCTTACTTACCCTGTGTTGCAGGCTGCTGCTCCTTTCGAGCTGGAAGGCCGCTGATTGGCCCTCCAGCTTCAAGAACCCACCCGCTGTCCTTATTTACATGGCAAGCCCGTCTCCAGGTTAATTCAGGGGGCGTCCCTGTGAAAATCAGGGCCGGTGACTGCTTCCCCCCCTCCCCCGGGTGCTGAGGGAGTGCTGCAGTGTTGGAGGTGCCATCTTTCAGATGAGATGTTAAAGCAAGGCCTGTCTGCTGTCTCTGGTGGATGTAAAAGATCGCAGGACACTATTCTGAAGAAGAGCAAGGTAATTCTCCCCAATGTCCTGGGTCAATATCTATCCCATAAACAGCATCAGTAAAACAGATGATCTGGTCATTATCACGTTGCTGTTTATGGGAGCTTGCTGTGCGCAAACTGGCTGCTGCATCTCCTACATGTCAGCAGTGACTACACTTAAAAAAAGAGCAATTCATTGGCTGTAAAGGGCTTTGGGAGGTTCTGAGGTTGTGAAATACAAGTCCTGTCAAGCCTTTCTTTAATCAGCACTGTTATGTGCTGCTCACCTTATCTGCTGGTACCAACTAACATTGAGAGATTTATGTTTGTGAATCCTCTGTTGGTGTTAAGTCAGGAATCCTTGAGCAGGCACTGAGCTACAGGAAAGCAGGTGACCCAAAGAATCATAGAAATATAGAAAATTACAGCACAGAATGAGGCCATCTGGCCTTTCGTGTCTGTGTCAGCTGAAAATTATCTATCCAGTCTAATCTCACTTTCCAGCTCTTTGTCCCTAGCCCTGTAGGTTACAGCACTTCAAGTGCATATCCAAGTATATTTTATGTGCAATGAAGGTTTCTGCCCCTAGCACCCTTCCAGGCAGTGAGTCCCAGACCCCCACCATCCTCTGGATGAAAGAAATTCTCAACTCCCTTCTAATCCTTCTACCAATTACTGTAAATCTATGCCTTTGGTTATTCGCCCTTCTGCTAAGGGAAATAGGTCCTTCTTATCCACTCCAACCTATCGAATCTTTCCTCATAGCTAAAATTCCCCATTCCTGACAACATCCTTGTAAACCTCCTCAGAACCCTCTCTAGTGCAATGACATGCTTCCTGTATTGTGGTGACCCCAAACAGAATACAGAATTCCAGCTGTGGTCTAACTGGTGCTTTATACAGTTCGAGCATAACTTCCCTGCTCTTATATTCCATGTCTCAGCTAATAAAGGAAGGTGTCCCGTATACCTTTTTAACCCGTCCTGCTACCTTCAGGAATTTCTGGACGTGAACTCTGCGGTCCCTCTGTTCCTCTACACTTCTCAGTATCCCTCCATTATTGTGTATTCCCTTGCCTTGTTTGCCCTCCCCAATTGCATTATCTCACACTTCTCCGGATTGAATTCCATTTGCCACTTTTCTGCCCACCTGACCAGTCCATTGATATCTTCCTGCAGTCTACGGCTTTCTTCCTCCCCATCAACCACACAGTCAATTTTCATATCATCTGCAAACTTTTTAATCATGCCCCTACCTTTAAGTTTAAATGGGGTTATGACCCACGTACCATTTCCCCGAGTCCTTCCATGCTGCCAACAATCACTGCACTTACACTTTTGACGCATCTGTCCTTGCTACAGTCATCTCTTGTTATCTTGTTATTGAACATCACAAAAATCAATGTCAAAAGAGCGATGCTCACAGAGCTATTCAGTCCTGTACTTACAAGGTGCGAAGCTTTGGCATGTGGTTGAAGCTGGAGACAGGGATACTGCTGATATTGTTGTTATTCAGGGTGCTGGAAAAGATGAGACAAAAACAATTAACTTTCCTTTTTTTAATCATTATCCATTGATTTTCTCTCCTTCCCTTTTTAAGAAGGAGCTTGCATTTCTCTAGCACCTTTCACGACCACAGGACATCCCAAAGTGTTTCACAGCCAATGAAGTACACTTGCACTGTAGTCAATGTTGTAATGTAGGAAACACAGCAGCCAATTTGGGCACAGCAATATCCCACAAACAGCAATGTGGTAATGACCAAATAATTTGATTTTTGGTGATGTTGATTATGAGATAAATATTGGCCCAGGACACTGGGGAGAACTCCCCTGCTCTTCTTTGGATAGCAGCCTGAGAAGGCAGACGGGGCCTCGGTTTAATGTCTCATCCAAAAGACAGCATCACTGACAGTGCAGCACTCCCTCTGTCCCACACTGGAATGTTAGTCTTGTTTGTTTTTTTGCACACTCAGGTTCTGGAGTGGGAGTTGAACCCACAACCTTCTGACTCAGAGACAAGAGTGGATACAATTCCAGTACCCCATCAGCTGATCTGGTTAGGTTACCTGATTGAAAGAGCTTCAAAGTTGAACCCAATCCTTTTCTCACCCATACCCAACATTCACTGATGGGCTGATTTTTAAGGTATAGTTTATAGAATACTTTATAGAATTACGTGTTCCTTTGAGGTGGGAGCTGATAGAACTGGGGAATGAAATGCTTGCCATTGGCAGCACCAAGCGCTCCCAGGCTCATACCTCACAGGTGAGATGCAGAGTAACTCTCCCTCTGCTACATCCTGGAGTCTCCAGGATTCATGGATTAATTTTCATGACACTGTTGCAGACAACACCCAGGAGAAAAATAATATGGGCATCAAAAACTATTGTGTGCTTTACTGATTTTCTTTGAACACTTGCAGTTATTAGTTATAAAAATTACAGGAGATGGGGGAAAAAGGTGGTTGGTGACAGGAGGTCATGTGATAAAATCTCCAGGAACATGGCCAACCAGAGTTGGCAACTCGATATCAAACACTGAGCCTCACCCCTAACTCAGAAAGCACCATTTTACCATTGTCTGTGTCAGATGTCTTGTGGCCACTGGGGGAGAAGGGCTGTTTTATATTGAGGGCTACTAGATTGGGAGTGTCTGAGACTTGGGCACTAGCTGAGAACACGAGACCTCCAACTGGGGCTGGGTTAGATTTGAAAGTCAACCCCAGTGATGAGAGGCCAAATCAGTGGGCTGCCCAGTTCTACTTCTCTCCCACACCCCTTTCTTTGCCTTTCCCATGTCCCAATCATCACTGGATGGTGTTATATCCAATAAACAGTCAAGTTGGTGTGCTAATGCAATGGCTGCTTTTATTTCTGAACCCCCGGGAACTGTCTTGAGACATAATATCAATGAAAGAGGAGACACTTAAACTCCCATCGGAGGGCTTCTAGTGTTCAATTAACCATTTACCAGTACATTACATATCAGAGGAGACTTTGAGTGAGCGGCACCTCTCCCTGCTGAGGTTCGCTGTTCTTGGGTTTGCATGAAAAGACAACATTAGGGAGAGGAGTTGAGACGCGGTTTATAACATCGCACAGGAGAGGCTCAGGATCAGCACTCCCCTCTTGCAGGAATCAGCTGGGTGCTCCTCATGTTTCATGGGATGGGATCCATACGTAACCTAACATTGCAACCCAACGAAACAAACAACTACACAGACAGAAGGCTGGGAAAGACTTACAGAACTTCCAGGCTCCTCAAGGCTCGGAACGCCCCTTCCTCAATGCATGTAATTTGGTTTTTATCCAGCTGCCTGTCATAAGTAAAGAAAGAAAGATAAGGAATACTGAAGGCCATGAGCAGGGAGGCCATAAACCTCCAGGCAACAGGCTGCTTACCCGTATATTATCTATGCTAGACCCTAACCCCCTGGGCATGTGCAAATCATGAAGGTTTCTCTCCATCACTGACATTTTATTTGAAATTTAGCACTGCAGTGTGAAAACCCCTTTAAATGTACTCTGCTTTTTAAAAATCTACATCATCAATTTTTTTACTGAATCCCTCTCCCCTTCCTCATCTGACAGAGACAGAGAGTGGGGCAGATAACTAGAGGGAGAGAGGGACAGGAAGTGGGAGATAGACAAGACAGCGGGAGAGATAGATGAAAGATTGGGAGAGAGATGGAGATTGGAAGAAACAGAAAGGGAGTGGGAGAAATAGGCACTGTGTGGAAGAGATAGGTAGACAGAGATTGGAAGAGATAAACAGAAAAAGGGCGATAGACTAACAGACATTGAGAGAGTATAAAATCAGGAGAGAAAGAGGGAGACACAGAGACCCAACTACAGAGCGGGGAGATAGACAGAGTAACATAAAATTTAAAATATAGAGTAAGAGACCGGTAAAGAGAGGAACAGAATTGAGAGAGATGGAGTAATGATGGAGAAAGTGAGAGAAAGAAGTAGATGAAGCGGAGACAGAGGTAGACAGTGCTTTCTTAATTTCCATAAAGGATGGACTCTCTCGACAGACATACAACATTACTTATTTGAAATCGCCCTCATTGATTTGATCCTCTCATCACACCCAGCTGAGTCCGTGATTACACTGGGGGTGGGAATTAATCTCTGTGCCAACGACCGCTGACTCCTCCCAGGGAAAGACATTGATTTTTATCTTGTTTTGATTCTTGTTTAGGGAGAAGGGATAATGTTGGCAATGTAACTATGTAACTATCCTGGGATAAGGGGAAGATTGTCAATCTTTACAGCCATCACAAGGAATCCAATTAAAGAGAGTGTATGAGTAAAGTCCCAGATGTGTTTTGAGTGTTTTATTTCAATTTTCTTTGAACTTTTTAATTCATTAATTATAAAAATATTGGAGATAGAGGGGAGAAAGCTATTTAACTGGGTGAAAGCGGTGAAAGGCAAGAGGTCATGTGATGAAACCACCAGGAACATGTCCAAGCAGAGTTACCATTGACCAGAAACAGAACTGAACCAGCCATATAAATACTGTGGCTACAGGAGCAGGTCAGAGGCTGGGAATTATGTGGTGAGTAACTCACCTCCTGACTCCCCAAAGCCTGTCCACCATCTACAAGGCACAAGTCAGGAGTGTGATGGAATACTCTCCACTTGCCTGGATGGGTGCACCTCCAACAACATTCAAGAAGCTTGACATCATCCAGGACAAAGCAACCTGCTTGAATGGCACCCCATCCACAAACATTCACTCCCTCCATCACCGACGCACAGTGGCAGCAGTGTGTACCATCTACAAGATGCACGGCAGCAACATGTAAAATCTCCTTTATCAGCACCTTCCAAACCCGTGACCTCTACCATGTAAAAGGACAAGGGCAGCAGACCTGCAAGTTCCTCTCCAAGCCACACACCATCCTGACTTGGAACTATATCGCCGTTCCTTCACTGTCGCTGGGTCAAAATCCTGGAACTCCCTTCCGAACAGCACTGTAGTGTACCTACCCCCACATGGACTGCAGTGGTTCAAGAAGGCAGCTCACCACCACCTTCTCAAGGGTAATTAGGGATGGGCAATAAATGCTGGCCTAGCCAGTGACGCCCACATCCCAAAAATGAATATATTAAAAAAAAATTGGTGACTCTGCTGTTCTCTGAGAGGGAGCAGTCTCTGGTTTGTTGGCTATGTGCGGAGTTGATGAAGGACAGCGAGTGTCACTGGAATCAACAGCAACAGAGCAAACTCTGACTGACCAATGGCGTCACTGAGGCAGCTTCTGCTCCAAATGCAAGACTCAATTCAGCATGTTCCTGGGAAGACGGAATCACGAGTAATATAGTGGAGATGTCTGAGGCAGGACGGGCCAGACAGGGGGAGTGACGGGGCAATGCAAGAAGGGTTGAGAAGAGAAAGGCAGAGATGGATTTAACCAGCGAGATAGACTGGCTGTACTCACAAGTTCTTGATTTCGGTTGCTCCACGGAATGCCTTCCTGGGAATAGCCTGGATAGAATTCTCGCTCAGATCCCTGTGAACATATTAGATTCCACATTACTCTGAGTTGCTGAATAGTGAATCATAGTCACCGTCTCATCAATAACTCCCAATGTTGATGTCCCAACATGTTTTCTGTTGTTCTGTAGGGTTACTGTATGGATGCTACACCGCCCGACCCTCCTGTACGTTCAGGATCTTAGTCTTTAGAATGCAACATCACATGTGTGTGCATGTGTATATGTATTTGAAAGAAGAAAGAAAGAACTTAAATTTCTGTAGCAACTTTCACAACCTCAGCACATCCCAAAGTGCTTTACAGCCAATGAAGTACATTTGCAGTGAGGACACTGTTGCAATGTAAGGAAATATATCACAGAATCAGAGAAGGATTCCTTACATACATATTTACTAGTACACTAATGTCCTTTAGGGAAGGAAACCTGCTGTTGTTGCCTAGTCTGGCCTGTATTTGACTCTAGACCCACTCCAATGTGGTTGACAATAGATACAAGGGGTTTCAATGGTGATGCTCCCACTCTAAAAAACAACTATAGACTATAGTAGTTGGCAGGAAAAAAGACAGAGGCGCAAGGGGAGAGCCCACTGTGTAACAGCCCCGACAAACAAATTTCTCTGCAGCACCTGGGGAAGAGCCTGTCACTCTAGAATTGGCCTTTATCGCCACTCCAGGCGCTGCTCCACAAACCACTGACCACCTCCAGGCGCTTACCCATTGTCTCTCGAGATAAGGAGGCCAAAGAGACTAATGAACATAGGAACAGGAAGAGGTCATTTGGACTCTTAAACCTGTTCCACCATTCAATCAGAGCATAGGTGATCTATATCCTAACTCCATCCTTAGCTCCATATCCCTTAATACTCTTGGCTTGCAAAAATATGTTGATATTAGATTTGATATTATCAATTAGGAAGAAAGAAAGGAAGAAAGATTTCCTAGCTGTGCTCATGAATGACCTGACTCTGGTTTTAAGGTTCTATTCCCTCGGCTTACACTCCTACACCAGTGGAAAAAGTTTCTCTCTATCTACCCTTTCAAAAATCCTAAAACCTCAATCAAACCATCACTTAACCTTCTATATTCCAGGGAATACAAACTTTATGTAATCTCTCCTCATAATCTAATCCATGGAGCCTTATTAATAATGGAGCAACAATGCACCTATAATCTGTTCCCTGAGCACAGACATCCCTGCATTGTGTGGTTGTATGGTGGGGAGAGTCCAGAACACAGGGACATAATCTTAAACTTCGAGCCAGGCCATTCAGGGATGACATCAGGAAGCACTTCTTCACACAAAGAAGAGTGAAAATCAGGAACTTTCTCCCCCCAAAAAATCTGTTGAGGCTGGGGGTCAACTGAAAGCTTCAAACTGAAATTGATAGATAATTGTTAGGTAAGTGGGATTAAGGGTTATGGAACTAAGGGAGGGTGGGCGGGAAATGGAGTTAAGATACATATCGGCCATGGACATGGTAGAACAGGCTCGAGAGGCTGAATGATCTACTCTTCCTATGTTCCGTAACATGGCTGCACATCCTGCTGTTGAAAGAAAGACAAATTATCTATAAGCTATACTAATGATTGCTCTTATATAACACCTTATCACATAGAAACAACCCAAAGTGCTTCACAGCATTAATGTTTCGCACTGAATCATCATTTGTTCAAACACATCAGCCATTCTGTGCCAGTAACAACAGCTGGATGAATGACAAACTAATCCTTTTTTTGGGAGGTGTAGGTTCAAGGGAGAAGGCCCAGGATATGATCGGGGCACCTGGAGAACTTCCTGCAGGCACATCTCTTCAACAGATTCGCTCATCACTGGGCAGATCTCTTGCCTCTGAGTCAGAAGATCATGGCTTCGAGCCCAACTCCAGAGGCATGAGGATAAAAGCCTGCCCTGACTGAATGTTACACTGTCAAAACTGCCGTCTTTCGAATAAGATGTTAAACTGAGGCTCCGTCTTCCCCCTCAGGTGGACATAAAGGATCCAATGGCACTATTTCAAAGAAGAGTAGGAGAGCTCTTCCCTGTGTCCTGGCCAATATATATCCCTTAACCAACGTCACTAAAACAGATTATCTGGTCATTATCTCATTGCTGTTTGTGGGAGCTTGCTGTGCGTAAATTGGCTGTCATATTCCCTATATTACAACAGTGACCACACTTCAGAAAAGTATTTCATTGGCTGTAAGGTGCTTTGGGATATCCTGAGGTCATGAAAAGCACTACAGAAATGCAAGTCTCTCTTTTATGTTCCTCTGTAATATACTCATTGACAACAAGACCATTAGATGATAATGTTTTTTTCACACAAGATGCAAACCACAGCTATTTTTGCCGTCAGCTGATCCCAGGTGAAGACATGTGAAAGAATCCTTCCTTTCTTTTTTAAAATTTAAATCTGTGTGCTATAACTTCGGTCGTTGCACCCTTACTGATCTATCACATTACATGGGGCCCTCTATAGACTCACAGCTAAGGTGCCTCTTTCTCGCCACTTTATCACTAAGAACCTCGACATGTTGGTTTCATCCAAATAAATAGCTCTTCTGGTTACACTACATCTGACTCACAATTTCCTCGACCTGGTTATAATTTACTAAGTTGAAGCTCTTAGAGATACAACACCGAAACAGGCCCTTCGGCCCACCGAGTCCACGCTGACCATCAACCACCCATTTATACTAATCCTACATTAATCCCAGTTTCCCTCTCACATCCCCACTTTCCCTTAATTCTCCTACTTATACTAGGGGCAATTTTATTTTTACAAAGGCCAATTTACCTATTAACCCACGAGTCTTTAGCATGTGGGAGAAGACCAAAGCACCCAGAGGAAACCCACACAGTCACAGGGAGAACTTGCAAACTCTGCACAGGTGGTGTACCTAGAACCAAACCCAAGTCGCTGGAGCTGTGAGACCGTAGTGCTAACCACTGTGTCACCCTTCAGCTGTACCGTTCCCATTCCTTCCAAGGCCTTTCACAGCTAGTGTTGCCATCCCTCCAGGAATGCCCTGGAGTCTCCAGGAATTGCAGATTAATCTCTAAGGAAGTGCTGGACAGTACAGATGTTAAAGGAGAATTAAGTGGCGTTACTTTTTCATTTTCTTTGCACACTTTTGTGAATTAATTATAAAATTATTGCAGTGCGGGGCAAATGGCTGTTTGTCCAGGTGGGCTGGTTGGAGATAGGGACTCATGTAATGAAGGGAATGATGACATAGCGGTTCTGTTACTAAACTAGTAATCCAGAGGCCTGAACTAATGTTCTGGAGACATGTGTTCAAATCCACCCTGGCAGCTGGGGAATTTAAATATAATTAATTAAATAAAATCTGGAATTAAAGAAAAGCTGCTGTCAGTAATGGTGATCATGAAACTACTGGATTGTTGTAAAAAAACCCCCATCCTTTTCATTCATGTTCTTTATGGAAGGAAATCTGCCGTCCTTACCCAATTTAACCTACATGTGACTCCAGACCCACAGCAATATGGTTGACCCTTAACTGCCCTCTGAAATAGCCCAGCAAGCCACTTAGATATATTCAAATGGGCAGCTCACCACCAAATTCTCAAAGGCAATTCGGAATGGATATTATCAGCAACTCCACATCCCATGAATAAATTCTAAAAAACCCTCCAGGAATACATCGGACCAGAGTTGGTGAGACTATTCACTGACCTCTTGGTCTTCTTACTACTAGGCCTATTGGTAGACACTTTTAGCTTTGGACAAGTCCTCTGCCAATCACCTTAAATCTGTGCTCTCTGGTCGACACACTACCAGAAGGGCGTGGAGGCTTTGGAGAGGGTACAGAAGAGGTTTACCAGGATGTTGCCTGGTCTGGAGGGCATTAGCTATGAGGAGAGGTTGGATAAACTCGGATTGTTTTCACTGGAACGACGGAGGTGGAGGGGCGACATGATAGAGGTTTACAAAGTTATGAGCGGCATGGACAGAGTGGATAGTCAGAAGCTTTTTCCCAGGGTGGAAGAGTCAGTTACGAGGGGACATAGGTTTAAGGTGAGAGGGGCAAAGTTTAGAGGGGATGTGCGAGGCTAGTTCTTTACACAGAGGGTGGTGAGTGCCTGGAACTTGCTGCCGGGGGAGGTGGTGGAAGCAGGTACGATAGCGACGTTTAAGAGGCATCTTGACAAATACATGAATAGGATGGGAATAAAGGGATACGGTCCCCGGAAGTGCTGAAGGTTTTAGTTTAGGCAGGCATCAAGCTCGGCGCAGGCTTGGAGGGCCGAATGGCCTGTTCCTGTGCTGTACTGTTCTTTGTTCTTTAGTTATCAATCATTTAGCCATGGGAAACAATTTCTCTTTATTTACTCTATCCAAACCCTTCATGATCTAGCAAATCTCCTATTTGCCTTCACTGCTCTAAGGAGAACACCCTCAGCTTCTCCAGGTAACTCTAATCCCTTATCCCTGGAGTCATTCCTGTAATTCTCTTCATTACATTTGTACGGATACATTTAAGGGGAGAATAGGTAAGTACATTTGATGGAGAGGCGGAATGGAAGGATATGCTGATAAGGTTAGATGAAGAGGGGTGGGAAGAGGCTTGTATGGAGCATAAACATTGTAGAGTTGGGATTAGCACTGTGGAGTTTTTCTATTGCAGCAGCCCCAGACGGTGTTAAGTCCCACTTCCTGTTCTGTGAGGTGTGCATTGCCTACACTCCCCAGGTAGTCTCGACAGCTGCAACATTTTTTTTCTCCTTGTTAACAGGCGGCCTCTCCTTCAACAGACGGGCACACTGTTGAAACCCGATTTATTTCCGCCTTGAATACATCACTCAATGTACTCACTGACACAGGTGGGCTTTAGCTACGGAGTGAAGCTGCATTAGGAGGAGGAAGCCGCACAGGTATTTTATTGGCTGTAAGCGCTTTGGGACATCCTGAGGCCGTGAAAGTCGCAATAGAAATGCGAGACCTTTCTATTTTTTGTATCAACAGCTCAGTAAAATCCCCTAAAGATAGCAGCATCACTCAGAATGCATCTGACCCAATTATTCAATGGACTAAGAACATGAGGTGGATTTTAATGTGGATATATCCCAGGTAAAACAGTGGGATAGGAAACACTGTAACACGAAGATTGGGTCTCCATTAGCAAGAGTGGAAGAGGCTGGTTATCAACTATTCATTGAGAGCGTGCAGTGTATATATCAGTCCAGATAATTGTACACGGCAACGGGGCCCTAGAGCATCGGGACCTTTTAACACTTTGTGACCCAGTTGCAATTGTCGATGGATGCTGGAGGTCAACTGCTGCTGTTAATACTGAGATTAGTTTTTTGGGTAAGGGTATTAAGGGATATGGGGCAAAAGCAGGTGACTGCAGTTGAGGTACAGATCAGCCATGATTTTGGTAAATGGCAGAGCAGGTTTGAGGGGGTGGAATGGCCGACTCCTGCTCCCAGCATTCCTAAGTGGATCCGAGTTGTGCTCTCAATCCATCTTAGCACACAACTGGAAAATCAGATCAAAATGGCGGCCCTGCCATCTGGTGCTTGAGCCTAGCGCCATAAGGGGGAGGGGGAGGGGTCAGAGGACAGGTGATCAAAAGCTTGGTCAAAGAGGTAGGTTTTAACGAGCGTTTTAAAGGAGGAAAGCGAGGTGGAGAGGTGTATGGAGGAAATTCCAGAGATTAGGAGACATTAGGGCAGTGAAGGCACGGCCAAGAATGGAGGAGCAATTAAAATTCTCAAGAGGCCGGAATTAGAGCAGCACAGATATCTCAGCGGGTTGAGGGGCTGTAGGAGGTTACAGAGATAGGGAGGGGTGAGGCCATGGAGGGATTAGAAAACACAGGAGAATTTTAAAATTAAGATGTTTCTTGGCCAGGAGCCAACGTGGGTTAGCAAGCACAGGGATGATGGGTGAACGGGAGTTAGGGCACAGTCAGCAGAGCTTTGGATGACCTCAAGTTTACGGAGGGTAGAATGTGGGAGGCCAGCAAGGAGTGTGTTGGAATAGTCAAGTCTAGAAGTAACAGGCATGGATGAGGGTCAGTGCCTGAGAGACACGTGCTTCTGATGGCCACCCCCCCCCCACCCCCGCCACCACCTTGGAAAACCCTCCGCTAGCTACTCATAGTCTGCCTGGGCCTGAGTAACGGTGAGTGTTTTCCCACTGCGCCACAGGCCACCATCTTTACTGTGGGCGAGGACACAGCCCATCCTTTCAGGATAGCAATGAGGTTTCCATCGAGTTGCTGTGTACAGTGTGGTAGCGCAGGAGTTATGTTGCTGGAGTAGTGATACAATGGCAGAGACTAACAATCCTGAGTTCATGAGTTCAAATCCCACCAATGGTGTTTGAGAATTGAACTCTGGGAATATAAAATTGGTGTCAACAAAAGTGACCATGAAACTTGTCAAATTGTTGTACAATGTCAACTGCTCCACTAATGCTGCTTTAAGGAAGGAAAGCTGCTGTCTAGGCCTCGATTCCACTTGTGAGGAAGTCCAAAACTAGGGACTATAAATCCAATAAAGAATTCAGGAGAAATGTCTTTTAAATCAGAGAGTGGGTAGAATGTAGAACTCGCTACCACAATGAGCAGTTAACGCAAGAAGCACAGAAATCTTTAACGGGAAGCTGGATAAACAAATGAGAATGAAAGGAATAGAAAGTTTTGCTGAGAGGTTGCGATGAAGAGGGGTGGGAGGAGGCTCGTGTGCAGCAAAAACACCAGCATGGAGCAGATAGGCCGAATGGCCTGCTTCTGTGCTGTAAATTCTAAGAAATTCTCTATGTGACTCCAGTCCAATACCAAGGTGGTTGACTCTTAACTGCCCTCTAAAGTGGCCGAGCAAGCCACTTAATTGAATGAAACTTCTACCTGTGGCTCCAAAAGAAAACGCACCACCACCTTCTCAGGGCAAGTAGGAATGGGCAATAAATGCCGGCCTTGCCAGCGATGCCCTCATCCTGAGAATCGGTAATTTAAAAAAAAGCAAAGTCCAATTCCCCAACAAAACTGGAAGAAAATTCCCATCGCTCCAAACTACTCCTTCCTATCAGCGTGCTGAAGGTCTGTCGCAGACATTGCTGTGAAGCAGTCACTGAGAAAGAGTGATTACTGTGGGTCCTGCAGTCAATGATGCATGCAGTGCAGATTGCTAAATGGATAGGAAACTCATTTCAAACTGACAAATTACCTCAATTATGGCTTATCTTGCACTTGGACATAGGCCTGGGATGTGGTGCAGGAAATCTTGGCAGTGCTTTTACTGAGGCTCCACATTTGGTGACCATCAGACAAATCCACACATGTGGTCACCATTGTTTGTGTAAACATGGCCATTTCTCTTTGTAGTGTGTGACATTCAGAGCTTCCAGTTGAGAATTAGCCCCAACCCCCTACAGTTGAAATGAAGTCAGAAAGAACATTTACGTACCACTCCTGGGACTTGAGCGCAAAAATCTAGGCTGACACTTCCAGTGCAATACTGAGGGAGTGCTGCACTGTCAGAGGTGCCGTCTTTCAGGTGAGACGTTAAACTGGGGCCCCATCTGTCCTTTCAGGTGGACCAAAAAGATCCCATGGCACTATTTGAAGAGCAGGGGAGTTCTCCCCTGTATCCTGGCCAATATTCATCCCTCAACCAACATTACAAAAACAGATTATCTGGTCATTATCACATTACTGTTTGTGGGAGCTTGCTGTGTGTGAATTGGCTGCTGTGTTTCCTACAGTATAACAGTAGCTACACTTCAAAAGTACTTCATTGGCTGTAAAGCACTTTGAGAAATCCTGTGATTGTGAAAGGTGCTACAGAAATGCAAGTTGCTATCTTTAGACTGCACCGTGTGACACACAGACACAATTAAAGAGGTGCCGAGGTCCTATGCTCTGGAATTCCCTCCCTAAGCCTCTCTGCCTCTCTATCTCCCTCTCCTCCTTTAAGATGCTCCTGAAAACCTACCTCTATCACCAAGCTTTTGATGATTTGTCCAAAGATCTCATGTGGCTCATTGTCTAATCCTGATTGCTAACAACCCTGTGAAGTGCATTGGGAGATTTCACCATTGCAAAGGCACTATAAAAATGCAGTTTGTTGTTTTGTGCGGGCTCATATGTGGGATACATCCAGAAATACGCCCAGTCAGAGTTGATTGGCCCATTGTAAGGAAACATGTTCTGAAACCCACAAAGCAAGGAGACACAGACATCCAGCAATAACACGGGAAATAACAAATGGCATGTTCAGCAGACACGTGCCTCCCCAACTGTCAACGGATTCGGGTCTTGAACAGCCTGACCCACAGTGGGGGGAAGCATCGGCACTATCCTACCATGAAAACGCAAGTCTGTGAACAGCTTACAACAAAAGCGAAATACTCTGGATGCTGGAAATCTGAAATTTAAACAAAAAAGTGCTGTAAATACTCAGCAGGTCAGGCAGCATCTGTGGAGAGAGAGACAGAGCTAATGTTTCAGGTCGATGACCTTTCGCCAGAATTCTGATGTTTTTCTCTCCACAGATGCTGCCTGACCTGCTGAGCATTTCTGTGAATATTCCGTCAGATTAAGTACCTCTTGTAAACCAGTTAAACACACAAACCTGTATAATGTATGATTGGGCCTGTGTGTTATGCAGTGTGGTCCAACAGGTTTGTGGAGACTGAAATCTGACAACAAACCTCAGCTATATAGCAGGAATGTAAGAAGCTTATGTATTAAATACGTCCATGATGATTCAGGCTGACAGTTTAAAATTGAGAAAGACAGTTATTTCATGTTGGCCCAGAGCTGAGAATTTACCAGCAGCTGCCAATCCATGAGCTGGCCTCATCACTAACCATTAAACTCTAATTGACCTCGGGTTTGCAGTAGTTAGACTTTCAGGCCTTAAAGGGTTAGGGCCGCATTGCACACAACTCAGTTTGGAAGCAGAATGAAATATTGCAGCATGCAGTAAAACACTCCTGTTATTAGAGATTGTCTGACTTGCAATGAGCAATGCCAGGGAAGATCCGCTAGGTACATACACATTATTCAAGGCCTCTTGTCAATGACTTTGTCAATGAATCGTCTTCTTTGATTGTTCAATGAGAAAAGGTTCACTGTTCTGGGTGGATCTTGAGCTGTACAAGCATCGCTATCTGCTCTTTTCTTTATTATTGTGTTTCATCCCTTCAGGCAAAACCTTCTTATCTTGTGAAGATATGCACTTTGCAGGTCTTTACACACACAGCAGATGCAATCTCTTGCTTTTTCTATTGAAAGACTTGCCAGCAAATTACCACATTAAAGTGACATGCCATCAAACACAATCAGCCTGTGCTGCCGTTTATGTTTAACTCTTGCTCATTGAGCAGATTTCTCCCCATCTCGCCTTCAACATTGATTCATGTCTTTGAATGGATGCTGAACCCTCGTCAACAACAACTTGCATTTATATAGCGCCTTTAACATAGTAAAACGTCCCAAAGCGCGTCACAGGAGCAATTATCAAACAAAATTTGACTCTGAGCCACATAAGGAGATATCAGGTCAGGTGGCCCAAAGTTTAGGCAAAGAGATAGGTTTTAAGGAGCATTTTAAAGGAGGAGAGAGAGGCGGAGAGGTTTAAGGAGGGAATTCCAGAGCTTAGGCCTTGGCCTCTGAAGGTACAGCCGCCAATGGTAGAACGAAGGAAATCGGCGACGCAGAAGAACAGTTACATTTAGTCCCATACACCCGCTTTTTGTCCATTAACCCTCTAAGTTCCTCATCCGTAAGTACCTGTCAATATCATTTATGGAATCAGCTTTCGCCACCTTTTCAAGTGGAGTGTGCCAGATCCCGATAACTCCCTGAATGAAAAAATGTCTCCTCATCTCCCCTTTAGATCTTTCAGTAATGGTTTTTAATCTATGACCTCTGGTTATTGACCCACTTGCCAGGGGAATAACTTCTCTCTATCAAAACCTCTCATTCATCTTGAAATCCTCTATGAGGTCACCTCTTAACCTTCTCTATCCCAAAGAGAACAGTCCTCAACCTCTCCATATAACTGAAGTCCCTCATCCTCAGTAACATTCTGGTTACTCTCCTCAGTATCCTTTCTAAGGCCTGAAGTATGGTGCCCAGAATTGTCCACTATATTCTAGCTGAGGCCCAGCCTGCAATTTATAAGTTCAAGCTTGATTAGACCAAGTCATTTTGAGGTCATTTATTTTTCTGGGTTTCTCCTCTGCTGGAGGTGCTGCCTTGTGCTGGGGTCCAGTGTTCCATCTCCTGTAGCATCTCAGCCTGAGTGCCCATTCTCCATGAGTAAGCCTGGAGACAGAGTCTCAGCAGGTTACTTGTCTGGGTCAATAGGGGAGTCATCACAACAAGCACTTATCTAACAAGCACACACGTATGGTGATCAGGAGCAGGAAATGCTGATTGATTTTGTTTTTTTTTTATTCAGTCATGGGATGTGGGCATCGCTGGCAAGGCCAGCATTTAGTACCTATCCCTAACTGCCCTTGAGAAGGTGGTGGTGAGCTGCCATCTTCAGGTGTGCAGTCTGTCACAGTGGTTTTGATACAACTGCATGGCAGGGGATAGTGGAGACCTGGACCTCTCTCCCCCAAAAAGCTGCTGGGCATCAATTGAAAATTTCAGATCAGCTCCATAGATTTTTTGAAAGGCAAGGGAATTAAGGTTTACAGAAATGGAAGTACAGATCAGCCATGATCTAATTGAATGGTGGAACAGGATCGAGGGGCTGAATGGCCTCTTCCTGTTCCTATGCAACATTCCTCCCTCAACTAAAACTATTATAAACAGATGATCTGATCATTATCTCATTGCTGTTAGTGGTAGCTTGCTGTACACAAATCGGCTGCTGTGTTTCCTACACTACAAACATGACCACCCTTCAAAAGTATTTCATTGGCTGTAAAGCGTTTTGGGACATCGTGAGGATGTGAAAGGCGCTATATAAATGCAAGGTCACCTTCTCCTTTCTCTGTGCTTCTGTTTTCTGTTTTGTTATGCCTTGATCGCCTTACCTTTCTTTCTGGCCATTTCTCTATCTGCTTGTTTGCCTCATTCCTTCACTCTCCACACTTGTTTCCCTGCGTCTCTTTTCCTCTGCTGAGAGATTGTTTCTCTGTCTTATTCTAAGTCTCTTGCTCTTTGTTTTTCTGCCTGGCTGTCTGTGTTCCTCTTTTTATCTGCTTCTCGGTCTGTGTTCCTCTCACCATCATTTGTCTTTCTCTGTCTGTCAAATTCTGTCTTTGTCTTTTTGCCCCTTTGTCTCCATCTCTCTATCTTTCACTGTTTCTATCTCTCTACCTCTCACTCTGTTTCTATCTCTCCATCTCTTTCCCTTTGTTTCCATCTCTCCAATTCTATCTCTATATCTTTTATTATTTCCATTCCTCTATCTCTTTCTCTGTTTCTATCACTCCATCTCCCTCCCTTTGTTTCTATCTCTCTGTCTGTCTCTCTTGCTGTCTTGCTGTGATGTGTCTCTCCGTCTGTCTCTGTTTACACTGCAAAGGTCACAGCTCCTGTAGGACAAACCCCTGCAGCTGCTAACCCCCCACCACCCCACCCCCCACCCACCACCTCCCGTCCCTTCCTCCCGGTCGCTGTGTTGATGGAGTAGAATCAGCAGCTGCCCCGCTTGGATATCAGATACGTCAACTTATTGTCAACTGTGAAACTCGATCAACTTAAACAAAACACCCAGCAAAAGCAGCAAACAATTTTACTGCATTAAACAGCTCGAGTGGATTAACCCTTTGGGCTCTCCAGCTGTCTCGGGTCAAGCAGCCGATATCGTCACTCTGAGTTTAACATCTTCAACAAAATTCAGTCGCTTTGTGTCCCTCCCACACTTGTTTACATCTCCATGTATGGGGAGGGTGTGGGGTATGGGGAGGGTGTGGGGTATGGGGAGGGAGCGGGGTATGGGGAGGGAGTGGGGTATGAGGAGGGAGTGGGGTATGGGGAGGGAGTGGGGTATGGGGAGAGAGTGGGGTATGGGGAGAGTGTGGGGTATGGGGAGGGAGTGGGATATGGGGAGAGAGTGGGATATGGGGAGGGAGTGGGGTATGGGGAGGGAGTGGGGTATGGGGAGGGAGCGGGATATGGGGAGGGTGTGGGGTATGGGGAGTGTGCGCAATATGGGGAGGGAGTGGGGTATGAGGAGGGAGTGGGGTATGGGGAGGGAGTGGGATATGGGGAGGGTGTGGGGTATGGGGAGTGTGCGCAATATGGGGAGGGAGTGGGGTATGAGGAGGGAGTGGGGTATGGGGAGGGAGTGGGGTATGGGGAGAGAGTGGGGTATGGGGAGAGTGTGGGGTATGGGGAGAGTGTGGGGTATGGGGAGAGTGTGGGGTATGGGGAGAGTGTGGGGTATGGGGAGGGAGTGGGATATGGGGAGGGAGTGGGGTATGGAGAGGGAGTGGGATATGGGGAGGGAGTGGGCAATGGGGAGGGAGTGGGCAATGGGGAGGGAGTGGGGTATGGAGAGGGAGTGGGATATGGGGAGGGAGTGGGCAATGGGGAGGGAGTGGGCAATGGGGAGGGAGTGGGGTATGGGGAGGGAGTGGGCAATGGGGAGGGAGTGGGCAATGGGGAGGGAGTGGGGTATGGGGAGGGAGTGGGATATGGGGAGGGAGTGGGGTCTGAGGAGAGTGTGGGGTATGGGGAGAGTGTGGGGTATGGGGAGAGTGTGGGGTATGGGGAGAGTGTGGGGTATGGGGAGGGAGTGGGATATGGGGAGAGAGTGGGCAATGGGGAGGGAGTGGGCAATGGGGAGGGAGTGGGGTATGGGGAGGGAGTGGGCAATGGGGAGGGGGTGGGGTATGGGGAGAGAGTGGGATATGGGGAGGGAGTGGGGTATGGAGAGGGAGTGGGATATGGGGAGGGAGTGGGCAATGGGGAGGGAGTGGGCAATGGGGAGGGAGTGGGGTATGGGGAGGGAGTGGGCAATGGGGAGGGAGTGGGCAATGGGGAGGGAGTGGGGTATGGGGAGGGAGTGGGATATGGGGAGGGAGTGGGGTCTGAGGAGAGTGTGGGGTATGGGGAGAGTGTGGGGTATGGGGAGAGTGTGGGGTATGGGGAGAGTGTGGGGTATGGGGCGGGAGTGGGATATGGGGAGAGAGTGGGCAATGGGGAGGGAGTGGGCAATGGGGAGGGAGTGGGGTATGGGGAGGGAGTGGGATATGGGGAGGGAGTGGGGTCTGAGGAGAGTGTGGGGTATGGGGAGAGTGTGGGGTATGGGGAGAGTGTGGGGTATGGGGAGAGTGTGGGGTATGGGGCGGGAGTGGGATATGGGGAGAGAGTGGGCAATGGGGAGGGAGTGGGCAATGGGGAGGGAGTGGGGTATGGGGAGGGAGTGGGCAATGGGGAGGGAGTGGGGTATGGGGAGAGAGTGGGGTATGGGGAGAGTGTGGGGTATGGGGAGAGTGTGGGGTATGGGGAGAGTGTGGGGTATGGGGAGGGAGTGGGATATGGGGAGAGAGTGGGATATGGGGAGAGAGTGGGATATGGGGAGGGAGTGGGGTATGGGGAGGGAGTGGGATATGGGGAGAGAGTGGGATATGGGGAGGGAGTGGGGTATGGGGAGGGAGTGGGGTATGGGGAGGGAGTGGGATATGGGGAGGGAGTGGGGTATGGGGAGGGAGTGGGATATGGGGAGGGAGTGGGGTATGGGGAGGGAGTGGGGTATGGGGAGGGAGTGGGATATGGGGAGGGAGTGGGGTATGGGGAGGGAGTGGGATATGGGGAGGGAGTGGGGTATGGGGAGGGAGTGGGATATGGGGAGGGAGTGGGATATGGGGAGGGAGTGGGGTATGGAGAGGGAGTGGGATATGGGGAGGGAGTGGGGTATGGGAAGGGAGTGGGCAATGGGGAGGGAGTGGGATATGGGGAGGGAGGGGGTCTGAGGAGGAGGGAGGGAGGCAATGTACACATGGGCAGGATGTGGGGAGGAGCGCAATGAACCGATGGGCAGAAGGATGAAACTTGGGGAGAGGAGACAGGATGGCTCAGCAGGACACTGTCAGCAGGATTATTCTGTCAGGATGAACCTCGTTCAGATTCACAAGTTTATTTGAGGACAATCCAGGAAAATGGCAGCGGGTATTGAATTAAAACTCTGGAGAAAAAGACACAGTAGATTGGCTGGGTGATGGGTTCTACACTTCCCCTGGGTAACCTGGGGTCAGGGTTCAAGGCCAGTTGAGACTGGGGGGATGAATGTCTGCTCTCTCTGCTGGTTACAGGGGTCTAATCGTAAATAAACTTGTGCTGTCTCGATCTAGATTCTACATATCGTCAGTCTACATATTAATTGTAATTTGGCATTAAATTGATAATCTCAGTCACAGCGAGGTAACTTCCCATGGAAAATGTTATATTGCTGCTTTTTTGTAAGTGTAGCTGGGGTCCAAATGGCAAGTATCTAACCCCATGCTGTACCTTTCCTGGGAGTGTTTGATGGGGACAGTGTAGAGGGAGCTTTACTCTGTATCTAACCCCCGTGCTGTACCTGTCCTGGGAGTGTTTGATGGGGACAGTGTAGAGGGAGCTTTACTCTGTATCTAACCCCCATTTTTTTTTTTTTTTTTTTAAACAGTGATGCCCGGACATGCCATGGAAACAAGGTGCCCTTCTGGTGTCTGCACAAATTTCAGTGGGGTCAGTGCTGGAAGGCAGCGGGCGGCACATTGCGTTACAGCCACTGTAACCATGACCCATGGATCTTTGTTCGCCTGTTTCCTCTCTGCATGAAGCCACTCACTCCCCAGCATGGTGCAAGCCATGGCTCATTGGGTAGCACTCCCACCTCTTTGAGTCTGAATTAAGGATTAAGTCCTGCCCCCAGTGCAGTACTGAAGGAGTGCTACACTGTCAGAGATGCCGTTTTTCAGGTGAGATGTTAAACTGAGGCTCCGTCTACCCTCTCAGGTGGCCATAAAAGATTCCTTGGCATGAAGTGGAAGAGGGGAGTTACCTCCAGTGTCCTGGGGCCAACATTTATCCCTCAATGATTACTTAAAAAAAGAGATTATCTGGTCATTATCACATTGCTCAGGGCTGGACAGGAACTTACAGTGAAAGGGGGAGGATTGAGTCATCGTGGTCCATGTAGGTACCAATGACATAGGCAGGACAAGGAAAGGGGTTCTGCATAGTCAATATGATGAACTAGGTGCCAAATTAAGAAGTAGAACCTCAAAGGTAATAAACTCTGGATTATTACCTGAGCCACATGCAAATTGGCATAGGGCAATTAAGATTAGAGAAATTAATGCATGGCTCAAAGACTGGTGTGGTAGAAGTGGGTTCCGGTTTGTGGGGCACTGGCACCAGTACTGGGGAAAGTGGTGGCTGTACCGTTGGGACGGGTCTACACCTGAACCATGCTGGGGCCAGTGTTCTAGCGAGCCACACAACTAGGGAAGTAGAGACAGTTTTAAACTGAATAGTGGGGCAAGGGATCAAATTTGGGAAGAAATGGTAAATCAAGGCAAGAAAGAAAGGTATTAATATGGGAAATGCTAAACAGACTGTGACAGGAAGGGACAGGGTGTACAAATCTAAGAGTAAATCAACAGATAAGGCTAGAGGTTACAAAAATAATAAAAGGAAAAAACTAAAGGCTTTGTATCTGAATGCACGTAGCATTTGAAACAAAACAAATGAACTGACAGCGCAGGGCGACATAGATTGAGACCTGAATATTGAAGAGTACATGGCTATTAGGAAGAACAGGAAGCTAGGAAATGATGGATGGGTAGCTTTGTTAATTTCTGATGGTATTAGTGCAATAGAGAGGGATGACCCAAGTTCAGGAGACAAGGATGTAGAAGCAGTTTCGGTAGAGATGAGAAATCATGAAGGCAAGAAGTCACTTGTGGGAGTGGTGTACAGGCCACCTAACATTAACCACACTGCAGGATGGGGTATAAAGGAAGAAATAATGGTAGCTTGTCAGAAAGGTACAGCGATAATTATGCGGGATTTTATCTTACATATAGACTGGAGAAATCAGATGGGCAAAGGTAGCCTAGATGAGGATTACATAGAATATTTTCGGGATAATTTCTTGGAACAATATGTTCTGGAGCCAACCAGAGAGCAGGCTATACTAGACCTGGTATTATGCAATGAGATAGGATTAATTAGTGACCTCATAGTTAAGGCGCCCCCAGGTAATAGTGATCATAATATGATGGAATTTTACATTCAGTTTGAGGGAGAGAAGAGTGGGTCCAAGACTAGTATTTAAAAATTAAATAAGGGCAATTATGAGGACATGAAAGCAGAGCTAGCTAAAGTGAACTGGCAAATCAGTTTAAGGGATAGGTCAATAGAGATGCAGTGGCAGACATTTAAGGGGATATTTCAGAATACACAGAATAGATACATTTCAATGAGAAAGAAAAATTCCAAGGGTGGTACCCGCCATCCTTGGTTAAAGATAGTATCAAACTTAAAGAAAAAGCCTATAATTGTGCAAAGATGGGAGGCAGGTCAGAAGATTGGACAGAATATAAAAAACAGCAAAGAATGACGATATAAGATCATAAGAACTAGGAGCAGGAGTAGGCCATCCGGCCCCTCGAGCCTGCTCCGCCATTCAATAAGATCATGGCTGATCTTTTCGTGGACTCAGATCCACTTACCCGCGCTCTCACCGTATCCCTTAATTCCTTTATTGTTCAAAAAGAGCTTTAAAAACGTTTACTGAAGAAGCGTCAACTACTTCACTGGGCAAGGAATTCCATAGATTAACAACCCTCTGGGTGAAGAAGTTCCTTCTTAATTCAGTCCTAAATCTGCTCCCTCTAATCTTGAGGCTATGCCCTCTTGTCCTAGCTTCACCTGCCAGTGGAAACATCCTCTCTACTTGTATCTTATCTATTCCCTTCATAATTTTATATGTTTCTATAAGATCCCCCCTCATTCTTCTGAACTCCAATGAATATAATCTCAATCTACTCAGTCTCTCCTCATAAGCCAACCCCCTCAACTCCGGAATCAACCTAGTGAACCTCCTCTGCACCCTCTCCAGTGCCAGTACATCCTTTCTCAAGTAAGGAGACCAAAACTGCACACAGTACTCCAGGTGCGGCCTCACCAGTACCTTATACAGCTGCAACATAACCTCTCTGCTTTTAAACTCAATCCCTTTAGCAATGAAGGACAAAATTCCATTTGCCTTCCTCATTACTTGCTGTACCTGCAGACCAACCTTCTGCGATTCATGCACAAGGACACCCAGGTCCCTCTGCATAGCAGCATGCTGCAACTTTTTACCATTCAAGTAATAATCCTTTTTACTGTTACTCCTACCGAAATGAATGACTTCACATTTATTAACATTGTATTCCATCTGCCAGACCTTTGCCCACTCACTCAATGTATCTATGTTCCTCTACAAAGTTTCACAGTCATCTGCACACTTTGCTCTGCCACTCATCTTAGTGTCATCTGCAAACTTTGACACCCTACACGTGGTCCCCAACTCCAAACCATCTATATAAATTGTAAATAATTGCGGTCCCAACACCGATCCCTGAGGCACACCACTAGTGACTGATTGCCAACCAGAATAGCACTCATTTATCCCCACTCTCTGCTTCCTGTTAGTCAACCAATCCTCTATCCATGCTAATACTTTACCCCTAACGCCATGCATCCTTATCTAATGTAGCAGCCTCTTGTGAGGCACCTTGTCGAAGGCCTTTTGGAAATCTAGGTACACCACATCCACTGGGTCCCCATTGTCCACCTTGCTCGTAATGTCATCATAGAATTCCAAAAGATTTGTCAAGCATGACCTGCCCTTCATGAACCCATGCTGCGTCTGCCCAACGGGACAATTTCTATCGAGATGCCCTGCTATTTCTTCCTTGATAATAGACTCAAACATCTTCCCCACTACAGAGGTTAAGCTAATAGGTCTATAATTTCCCCATCTTTTGTCTACCTCCCTTTTTAAACAGTGGCGTCACATCTGCTGTTTTCCAAACTGCTGGGACTACCCCAGAGTCCAGCGAATTTTGGAAAATTACTGCCAGTGCACCTGCTATTTCTCCCGCCATCTCTTTTAGTACCCTGGGATGCATTCCATCAGGGCCAGGAGACTTATCAATCCTTAGCTCCATTCGCTTGCCCAACACTACCTCTTCCGTAATAATGATTGTTTCCAGGTCCTCACCTACGTTCGTCTCTTTGTCAATTACTGGCATGTTATTAATGTCCTCCACTGTGAAGACCGATACAAAATACCTGCTCAATGCCTCGGCCATTTCATCATATCCCATAACTAAATTCCCCTTCTCATCCTCTAAAGGACCAACGTTTACTTTAGCCACTCTTTTTCGTTTTATATATTTATAGAAACTTTTGCTATCTGTCTTTATATTCTGTGCTAGTTTTTTCTCATGTTCTATCTTACTTTTCTTTATAGCTCTTTTTGTGACTTTCTGTTGACCTTTAAAGTTTTCCCAATCTTCTAGTTTCATGCTGTTTTTGGCCACTTTGTATGCCTTCTCTTTCAATTTGATAGCCTCCCTTATTTCCTTAGACACCTATGGCAGATTACCCTTTTCTTCCAGTCCTTCCTTTTCACTGGAATATACTTTTGCTGAGCATTTTGAAAAATTGCTTTGAAAGTCCTCCACTGCTCGTCAACTGTCCCACCATAAAATCTTTGTTTCCAGTCTACTTTAGCCAAGTCCTCCCTCATTCTATTGTAGTCCCCCTTGTTCAAGCGCAGGACCCTGGTATTGGATTTTATCTTCACACTCTCCATCTGTATTCTAAATTCAACCATACTGTGATCACTCCTTCCAAGAGGATCCCTAACTATGAGGTCATTAATTATTCCTGTCTCATTACACAGGACTAGATCTAGGATTGCTTTCTCCCTTGTCGGTTCCATTACATACTGTTCAAGAAAACTATCATGGATGCACGCAACGAACTCCTCCTCAAGGCTACCCTGACTGAGCTGGTTCGATCAATCTACATGTAGATTAAAATCCCCCATGATAATTGCCGTACCATTTTTACAGGCATTAGTTATTTCTTTGTTTATTGCCCGCCCCAATGCGATGTTATTATTTGGTGGCCTATAGACTACGCCTATCAATGACTTTTTCTTCTTAGAGTTTCTAATTTCCACCCAAATGGATTCAACCTCATTCTCCATAGAACCTATATCAACTCTCAGCACCGCCCTGATGTCGTCCTTGAATATCAGAGCTACACCACCCCCCTTACCTTCCTGTCTGTCCTTCCGAATAGTCTGGTACCCCGGATATTTAACTCCCAGTCGTGACCAACCTGTAACCATGTCCCCGTAATGGCTACCAAATCATATTCATGATTGATTGATAAGGAAGGTAAAATTAGAGTACGAGAGAAAGCTAGCTAGAAATATAAAGACAGATAGCAAGAGTTTCTATAGATATTTAGAAAACAGTTAACAAAGTGAGCATTGGTCCTATAGAAAGTGAGTCTGGGGAATTAATAATGGATAATAAGGAGATGGCAGATGAATTGAACAGATATTTTGCATCGGTCTTCACTACTGAGGATACAAGTAACATCCCAGGATTAGCTGTAAGTCAGGAAATGGAAGGGAGGGAGGAACTCAAGAAAATTACAATCACCAGGGAAGTGGTACTGAACAAATTGTTGGAGCTGCGGGCTGATAAGTCCCCGGGTCCTGATGGACTTTATCCTAGGTTGTTAAAAGAAGTGGCTAGTGAGATAGTTGATGCGTTAGTTTTAATTTTCCAAAATTCCCTGGATTCGGAGAAGATTCTGCTAGATTGGAAAATAGCGAATGTAACTCCTTTATTCAAAAAGGGAGGGAGACAGAAAGCAGGAAAGTACAGGCCAGTTAGCTTAACATCTGTCTGAGAGAAAATGTTAGAAGCTATTACTAAAAATGTTATAGCTTGGCATTTAGAAAAAATCAAGGTAATCAGGCAGAGTCAACATGGTTTTGTGAAAGGGAAATCATGTTTAACCAATTTATTGGAGTTCTTTGAGGGAGTTACTTGTGCTGTGGATAAAGGGGAAACTGTGGATGTATTGTACTCATATTTCCAGAAGGCATTTGATAAGGTGCCACATCAAAGATTATTGAAGAAAATAAAAGGTCACGGTGTAGGGGGTAACACATTGGCATGGATAGAAGATTGGCTAGCTAACAGGAAACAGAGAGTAGACAGAAATGAGTAATTTTTTGGTTGGCAAGATGTAACGAATGGTGTGCCACAGGGATTTGTGCTGGGGCCTCAACTTTTTACAATTTATATAAATTACTTAGATGAAGGGATCAAAGTATTGGTTGCTAAATTTGCAGATGGGAAAGTAACTTGTGAAGAGGACATATGGGGGCTACAAAGTTATATAGATAGGTTAAGTGAGTGGGCAAAGACCTGGCAAATGGAGTATAATGTGGAAAAGTGTGAAATTGTCCACTTTGGCAGGAAGAATAAAAAAGAAGCATATTATCTAAAAGGTGAGAGATTGCAAGAGTTCTGAGATGCAGAGGGATCTGGGTGTCCTCGTGCATGAATCGCAAAAGATACAGCATGTAATTAGGAAAGCTAATAGAATGTACTGTTTATCACGAGGGGAATTGAATACAAAAGTAAGGAGGTTATGCTTCAGTCATACAGGGCATTGGTGAGACTACATCTGGAGCACTGTGTACAGTACTGGTCTCCTCATTTAAGGAAGGATATAAATGTGTTGGAAGCAGTACAGAGAAGGTTTACTAGGCTAATACCGGGAATGGGCGGACTGTCTTATGAGGAAAGATTGGACAGGCTAGGCTTGTATCCACTGGAATTTAGAAGAGTAAGAGGCAACTTGATTGAAACATATAAGATCCTGAGGGGTCTTGACAGAGTGGATGTGGCAAGGATGTTTCCCCTTGTGGGAGAATCTAGAACTAGGGGTCACTGTTTAAAAATAAGGGGTCGCCCATTTAAGACAGAGATGAGGAGAATTTTTTTCTCTCAGAGGGTCGTGAGTCTTTGGAATTCTCTTCCTCAAAAGGCGGTGGAAGCAGAGTCTTTGAATATTTTTAAGGCAGAGGTAGATAGATTCTGGATAAACAAGGAGGTAAAAGGTTATCGGGAGTAGGCGGAAATGTGGAGTAATCGGTGCAGCCATGAACTTATTGAATGGCGGAGCAGGCTCAAAGGGCCGAGTGGCTTATTCCTGCTCCTAATTCGTATGTTCCTTTTGTCATTTGTGGGAGCTTGCTGTGCACAAATTGGCTGCTGCGTTTCCTACATTACAATAGTGACTATACTTCAAAAAGTACTTGCTTGGTTGTAAATTGCTTTGGGACGTTCTGGGGTCATGAAAGGTGCTATATAAATGCAAGTGTTTCTTTCATTCCATTAAAGACGCAGAATGAAAGCTTTGTTCTTTCCGTGTTTGTAAAATGCTCCTTTCTGTAAATTTTACCCCCTGTTCCTTGCCGATCAGGTCAGATGGCAACACAGCCTAGAGAGTGAGTGCAGCAGTGCCAGCTCCCAGAGCCCACCCAGGTGCCTCTTGCCCCCTCTCCACACCCTGCCACTCCACGTGCTCCCTGGTTGGCGGGACTCAGGACAAGGGCTTGGCAGAGTGCGGCTGGAATCGGTGTCCGTCCCACCGCAGCCCCACCCAGCGGTAGCTCAGTGCCATCACTGCGCCCGGAGAAACCCGTGCCAGCAAGAGCATGGTCACCAACCAGATTCCTTTCAAAGAGAAAAATCGTGCGGAAAGTTTAAAAAAAAAATTAAGCACGTGGTGGAAAAGTGGATGTTTGACAGCCAATAGTCCTCCAATCAGGTGACAAAGAGTTGGAGGTTTCATCACATGACCTCCCATTTCCAACTGGCTCTGCCATTGGTTGGCCTGACATATCCATTCCCTCCTCCCCACAGTAACTGGAAAGAGATCCAACACTTCATTGTCCGATTGGATGATTCATGTCTGTCAGTCAAACAGACATTTCATTCCCCCTTCTCTAATATTATTTTTGAACCCCTATATGAATTATATCCCTGGAGATTTGCACGCAGCAGTGTCCGGGAGATTAATGTGTAATTCCGAGAGACTCCAGGACGGTCCGGGATCGTTGGCGACCCCTCTGGGTGATGGCTCTCTTCTTTATAAAGGGCCCTTGACGTTATGAGTCCTCCTTGGGCATCACCAGTGGCAGTGGGACCAGTGATAGGGATCGTTGGATTTTAGTTGCTGCTGACTGTCTGATGCTGGAGGCGGTGAAAGATTGAGCTGAACTGCTGCAGGTGCTGCTCAGCCTGAGCCCCGTACTAATACTGGCTGCCGTTCAGAAGCCCAGTCGCACAAGCCCCACAGGGTTAGGATCACACATTCACCTAATCCTGTGAAACAGAGACAATCTGGCTCGGAACCATATGCCGATAAGGAGCTACAATGATTATGTGTTATTCCTTCCCCCAACTATCTTTGTTTCTCTCTGTCTCCCTTTACTATCCTTCCTTTCACGTCTTGCTCTCATCTCTTTCTCTATTGTGCGCTCTATCTCACTCATTTTTTCCTCATCTCTTTCCGTCTGCTCCATTCTCTCCATTTTTCTTCTCTTTCTCCCTCCTGTGCATGTCATTGAATAACTTTGCCCCTCCCTATCTCTGTAACCTCCTCCATGCTACAACCCTCGCCCCTCCCTACCTCTGTAACCACCTCCATGCTACAATCCTCGCCCCTCCCTATCTCTGTAACCTCCTCCATGCTACAACCCTCGCCCCTCCCTATCTCTGTAACCTCCTCCATGCTACAATCCTGCCCCTCCCTATCTCTGTAACCTCCTCCATGCTACAACCCTCGCCCCTCCCTATCTCTGTAACCTCCTCCATGCTACAACCCTCGCCCCTCCCTATCTCTGTAACCTCCTCCACCCCTAAAACCCTCCAAAATCTCTACAATTGTCCAATTCTGGCCTCTTATCCATTCCCCCATTTGCTTTTCTCCTTCACTGCTGACTGTTCCTTCAGCTACCTGGGCCCTAAGCTCTGGAATTCCCACCTTAAACCTCTCCACCTCTCCCTTCTTCTTTAAGATGCTCCTTGAAACCTAATTCTTTGACCTGTCCTAATAGTTCCTTCTTTGGCTTGATTGCAATTTTTGGCTGAATTGTGCTCCTGTGAAGCATCTTGGGATCTTTTACTACATTAAAGGCACTATATAAATGCAAATTATTGTTGATGTTGTTGTCACGCAGCCAGTTCTATTTCCTGTGCTATCGCTTTTGTTATCTCTTCCCTCCCTTTAGCCCTCCCTATCTCTCATTCTCTCTCCTCTCTATCCCAATTCACCCTCGATGGAATTGTTATTCACTGAGAGTCAAGGGCATCAGTGAAGGATACCATCAAAGATGGAAAGAGCAAAAGGGACAAGATAGATCATGAAGTAACGATGAGACAATGCCAAGCTTGGGGTTTTAAAAGCCTGAAGATGGGAGCAGGAAGGACAGGAGCTCCACAGTTTTGAGGTCCTGGGGACCTATGAATAGGAGATGGTGTGATGAGCCTTGACTTCAACACAGTGAAGATGTAAGGGAAGTGGGTGGGAGGTGGAGTACTTAAAACCAATGAGGTAAGTTCAGAGGAGCACTGGCAACTCTATTGTGAAAGAAAAGAAAGGTTATTATAGAGAGAGACTGTAGACTGGAGGGTAAGAGACTGGAGACTGGAGGGTAAGAGACTGGAGACTGGAGGGTAAGAGGCTGGACCCGCATGGGTCCTAGTTATGCCTGTCTGATTGTGGGAAATGTCGAACATTCCTTGTTCCAGTCCTACTCAGGCCTCCTTCCCCAACTCTTTTTCTGGTACATTGATGACTGTATCGGTGCTGTTTCCTGCTCCCGCCCGGAACTAGAAAACCTTATCAACTTTGCTTTTAATTTCCACCCTTCTCTCACATTTACATGGTCCATCTCCGACACTTCCCTTCCCTTCCTCGACTTCTCTGTCTCCATCTCTGGGGATTGGCTGTCTACTAATATCCATTATAAGCCCACAGACTCCCACAGCTACCTCGACTGCACTTCTTCACAACCTGCCTCCTGTAAGGACTCCATTCCATTCTCCCAGTTTCTCCGTCTCCGACACATCTGCTCTGATGATGTTACCTTCCACAACAGTGCTTCTGATATTTCTTCCTTTTCCCTCAACCGAGGATTCCCCCCCACTGTGGTTGACAGGGCCCTCAAATGTGTCCGGCCCATTTCCCGCATCTCTACTCTCACCCCTTCCCCTCCCTCCCAGAACTGCGACAGGGTTCCCCTTGTCCTCACTTTCCACCCCATCAGCCTCCACATCCAAAGGATCATCCTCTGCCATTTCCGCCATGTCCAGCGTGATGCCACTACCAAATGCATCTTCCCTCCCCTCTCCTGTCAGCATTCCGAAGGGATCATTCCCTCTGTGACACCCTGGTCCACTCCTCCATTACCCCAACCTAGTCCCCTTCCCACGGCACCTTCCCCTGCAATTGCAGGAGGTGTAATACCTGCCCTTTTACCTCCTCTCTCCTCACTATCCCAGGGCCCAAACACTCCTTTCAGGTGAAGCAGCGATTTACTTGTACTTCTTTCAATGTAGTATACTGTATTCGCTGCTCACAATGTGGTCTCCTCTACACTGGGGGAGACCAAACGCAGATTGGGTGACCGCTTTGCGGAACACCTCCACGCAGTCCAAAAACATGACCCCGAGCTTCTGGTTGCTTGCCATTTCAACACCACCACCCCCTGTTCTCATGCCCACATATCTGTCCTGGGATTGCTGCAGTGTTCCTGTGAACATCAACGCAAATTCCAGGAACAGCACCTCATTTACTGATTCGGCAAGCTATAGCCTGCTGGACTGAACAGTGGCGCAGTGGCTCGCACCACAGCCTCACAGCTCCAGCGACGCAGGTTTGGTTCTGGGTACTGCCTGTTCGGACTTTGCAAATTCTTCCTATGACTGTGTGGGTTTCCTCCCACGTGCCAAAGACTTGCAGGTTGATAGGTAAATTGGCCAATGCAACAAAATTGCCCCTAGTGTAGGTAGGTGGTAGGAGAATTGAGGGAAGGTGGGGATATAAGAGGGAAAAATGGTATTAATGTAGGATTAGTATAAATGGGTGGTCGATGACCGGCGCGGACTCGTTGGGCCAAAGGGCCTGTTTCGGTGCTGTATCTCTCTATGACTCTATAACTTCAGAGCATGACGGGCCCCCCTTTTTATTTTTAGTTATTTTTTCATTTTTCTTTTTTATTTTATTTTAGTTTGTTTAGTTTGTTTCAACTGTGCCTAACTACTGTTTTATTTCATGTTTGTGCTTGGGGCCAGGGCTGTTCATTTTTCTGTCAATTAACACCCTCTCTGTACTAACGCTTTGTCTTTCAGCACACCATTAACATACCGTTTGCCTTTGCTCCATGACCTTCTGGTCAGTTACTCTCTGTGACCTTGTCCTATCAACACCTCTTTTATTATCTCTTGCCCCACCCCCGCTTTACTTGCTTAAAACCTTTTACATTTTTAATATCTGTCAGTTCTGAAGAAGGGTCACTGACCTGAAACGTTAACTCTGCTTCTCCCTCCACAGATGCTGCCAGACCTGCTGAGAATTTCCAGCATTTCTTGTTTTTATTTCAGATTTCCAGCATCTGCAGTATTTTGCTTTTATTTTAGGTAAGAGATTGGAGACTGGAGGGTAAAAGATTGGAGACGGAGGGTAAGAGATTGGAGGCTGGAGAATAAGAGATTGGAGGCTAGAAGGTAACAGGGTGTAGACTGGAGGGTAAGAGACTGGAGGGTAAGGGACTAGAGACTACAGGGGAAGACATCTTTCTCCCAATCTCTGTTGTGCTTTTTCTCTATTCCAATCTCTGTCGTTCCCAATTTTCCTTCTCTATCTATCTGCACCTCTCTCAACATGCACACTGCTCCCTGCTCCTGTGTTATTTGCATCTCTCAGCACTCAGTAATTCTCTCTCCTTATTTTTAGTCAGCCTATTTATTTTTCTGATTTGCTCTCTGTCTCCACCTTCTCTCTGTCCCAAGCTTCTCTCTATCTCCATCTTCTCTCTATTGCCAGCTTCTCTCTATCCCCACCTTGCTCTCTATTGCCAGCTTCTCTCTATCTCCACCTTGTTTTCTATCTCCACCTTCTCTCTATTCCTACCTTGCTCTCTATCTCCACCTTCTCTCTATCTCCACCTTCTCTCTATCCTCACCTTCTCTCTATCCCCATCTTGCTCTCTGTCAGTATTTCACCCTCAATCTTGATTTCACAATACCTGTGCCTCACTCAATCTGAATCTCACCATTTCTCTATCCATATTCCTCTATCATCATCTCTCTATTCCCACCTTTCTTTCTAACTATCCCACCGTGCTTATGTCTCTCTCTCTCTGCATCTGTCCACAACTCTCTGACGCCAATTTTCTACCTCTCTCTCTCTCTTTCCTCAGCTCTCTCTCTCAACCTCTTTCTCTCTCTGTGTCTGTCTCCCTCTCCTGATAAATGCTGTTCACTCATTTCATGAGGCTCCTGACAGCCAGGCCTAAAACCCACAATTCCTCAGAGACTGTGGTTTGAGAGAGATGAGAAATTCATCAGTGTTCTGGTGCTAATGACTGGGCTGAGTGCCTTCTGCTTCTAACTGCTTATTCAGTGTTTCAGTAGCTGTTGTCATATATAAAAAACAGAGGCTATAAAGATGATAAATCGAAGTCATTATGGGAACAATAACACCCTCATCAAGCAACTCTATGGCTGGCCACCATGCTGCCCATAGGAATTATCGATCAAATATGGCTCACCATTCCATTTGATTTCCTACCAACCAGGGACAAGTGGAATGCGTTGGGCATTTTAGCTGTCCAACTTTCCTTAGTTTCTTCCAGTAAATATACACCATTAAGAAATAGAGCATGTCAGATAGAAAGGCTCGCATTTATGTAACGCCACATCTCAGCGCTCAGAAACGTCTCAAAGGGGCTTGCATGGAATGAATTAATTCGAAACATTGTTGGTCACTGCTGTTATGTCAGTCAAATGTGGGGACTATTTTCACACAGCAAGATTCCAAAGAGTAACGAGATGAAAGGTGAGTTAATTTACATCGTACAAACATAACAACATACAGGGTGGTTAGCACCGCAGCCTCACAGCTCCAGCGACCCAGGTTCGGTTCTACGTACTGCCTGTGTGGAGTTTGCAAGTTCTCCCTGTGACTACTTGGGTTTCCGCCGGGTGCTCCGGTTTCCTCCCACAGCCAAAGGCTTGCGGGTTGGGAGGTAAATTGGCCATTGTAAAAGAAAATTGCCCCTAGTGTAGGTAGGTGGTAGGAGAATTGAGGGAAGGTGGGGATGTGAGAGGGAAATATGGGATTAATGTAAGATTAGTATAAACGGGTGGTTGACGGTCGGCGTGGGCCGAAGGGCCTGTTTTAGTGCTGTATCTCTCTATGACTCTATACAAATTAGGAGCAAAAGTAGGCCATTCGGCCCCTCTAGCCTGCTCCACCATTCAATAAGATCATGGCTGTTCTGTTTGTTTCAAATTCCACACTCCCTTCTACCCTTGAAACCCTTGCCTAACAAGAATCTATCTACCTCCACCTTAAAAATGTTCACTGACCCCGCCTCCACCACCTTCTGAGGCAGAGAGTTCCAAAGTCGCACAACCCTCTGAGAGAAAACATTTCTCCTCATCTCTGTCCCAAAAGGGCGATCCCTAATTTTACAACAGTATCCCCTAGTTCTGGACTCAACCACAAGAGGAAACATCCTCTCCACATCCACCTTGTCAAGACCGTTCAGGATCTTATAAACTTCAATCAAGTCTCTCCTCACTCTTCTAAACTCCAGTGAAAACAAGCCCAGTCTGTCCAACCTTTCCTCATAAGACAACTCGCTCATTCCAGGTATCAATCGAGTAAACCTTCTCTGAACCGCCTCCAACGCATTTGCATCCTTCCTTAAGTAAGAACTCCAAGATAAAGGAAAATCCTAAGGCATTTTATAAGTATATTAAGGGCATATAAAGGGCATACTAAGGGTATATTGAACTCGTCAGCAGACGTGGTCTCTTCAGACTACTAGCAAAGATCGGATGTCCACCAAAGCTACTACGTATCATCACCTCATTCCATGACAATATGAAAGGCACAATTCAGCATAGCAGTGCCTCATCAGACCCCTTTCCTATCCTGAGTGGCATGAAACAGGGCTGTGTTCTCGCAGCTACACTGTTTGGGATCTTCTTCTCCCTGCTGCTCTCACATGCGTTCAAGTCTTCAGAAGAAAAAATTTTCCTCCACACGAGCAGAAAGCAGGTTGTTCAACCTTGCCCATCTTAGAGCGAAGACCAAAGTACGGAAAGTCCTCATCAGGGAACTCCTCTTTGCTGACGATGCTGCATTAACATCCCACACTGAAGAGTGTCTGCAGAGACTCATTGACAGGATTGCAGCTGCTTGCAACGAATTTGGCCTAACCATCAGCCTCAAGAAAACGAACATCATGGGACAGGATGTCAGAAATGCTCCATCCATCAATATCGGCAACCACGCTCTAGGTAGGTGAACTCTAGGCTCAACTATCACCAGTAACCTGTCTCTCGATGCAGAAATCAACAAGCACATGGGAAAGGCTTCCACTGCTATGTCCAGACTGGCCAAGAGAGTGTGGGAAAATGGTGCACTGATATGGAACACAAAAGTCTAAGTATTTCAAGCCTGTTTCCTCAGTACCTTGCTGTACGGCAGCGAGGCCTGGACAACGTATGTCAGCCAAGAGTGATATCTCAACTCATTGCATCTTCGCTGCCTCCGAAGAATACTTGGCATCTGGTGGCAGGACCGTATCTCCAACGCAGAAGTCCCTGAGGCGGCCAACATCCCCAGCATATACACCCTGCTGAGCCAACGGCGCTTGAGATGGCTTGGCCATGTGAGCCTCATGGAAGATGGCAGGATCCCCAAGGACACATTGTACAGCAAGCTCATCACTGGCATCAGACCCACCGGCCGTCCATGTCTCCGCTTTAAAGACGTCTGCAAACGTAACATGAAGTCCTGTGACATTGACCACAAGTTATGGGAGTCAATGCCAGTGATCGACAGAGCTGGCAGACAGCCATAAAGGCGGGGCTATAAAGTGCCGAGTCGAAGAGACTTAGCAGTTGGGAGGAAAAAAGACCGAAGTGCAAGGCGAGAGCCAACTGTGTAACAGCCCCGACAATCAATTTTATCTGCAGCGCCTGTGGAAGAGTCTGTCACTCCAGAATTGGCCTTTATAGCCACTCCAGGCGCTGCTTCACAAACCACTGACCACCTCCAGGTGCTTACCCATTGTCTCTCAAGACAAGGAGGCCAAAGAAGAAGATTAAGGGCAAGAGGATAAGAAGGGAAAGAGTAGGGCCCTTTAGGGACCAAAGTGGCAATCTGTGTGTGGAGCCAGAGGATATAGGTGAGATTTTAAATGATTACTTTTCATCTGTGTTCACTATGGAGAAGGACGATGTAGGTGTAGAGATCAGGGAGGGGGATTGTGATATACTTGAACATATTAGTATTGAAAGGAAGTATTAGCTGTTTTAGCGGGTTTAAAAGTGGATAAATCCCCAGGCCCAGATGAGATGTATCCCAGGCTGTTATGTGAGGCAAGGGAGGAGATAGGAGGGCCTCTGACACAAATTTTCAAATCCTCTCTGGCCACAGGAGAGGTACCAGAGGACTGGAGGACAACGAATGTGGTGCCATTGTTCAAGAAGGGTAGCAGGGATAAAGCAGGTAATTACAGGCCAGTGAGTCTAACATCAGTGGTTGGGAAACTATTGGAAAAAATTCTGAGGGACAGGATTAATCACCACTTGGAGAGGCAGGGATGAATCAGGGATAGTCAGCATGGCTTTGTCAGGGGGAGATCGTGCCTAACTAACTTGATTGAATTTTTCGAGGTGGTGACTAGATGTGTAGATGAGGGTAAAGCAGTTGACGTGGTCTACATGGACTTCAGTAAGGCTTTTGATAAGGTCCCGCATGGGAGATTGGCCAAGAAGGTAAGAGCCCATGGGACCCAGAGCAATTTGGCAAATTGGATCCAAAATTGGCTTAGTGGCAGGAGGTAGAGGGTGATGGTCAAGGGTTGTTTCTGTGAGTGGAAGCCTGTGACCAGTGGTGTACCGCAGGGATCGGTGCTGGGACCCTTGCTGTTTGTAGTGTACATTAATGATTTAGATGAGAATATAGGAGGTATGATCAGTAAGTTCGCGGATGACACGAAAATTGGTGCTTTCGTAAATAGTGAGGAGGAAAGCCTTAGATTACAGGACGATATAGATGGGCTGGTAAGATGGGCGGGGCAGTGGCAAATGGAATTTAATCCTGAGAAGTGTGAGGTGATGCATTTTGGGAGGACTAACAAGGCAAGGGAATATACAATGGATGGTAGGATCCTAGGAAGTACAGAGGGTCAGAGGGACCTTGGTGTACTTGTCCATGGATCACTGAAGGCAGCAGCACAGGTAGATAAGGTGGTTAGGAAGGCGTATGGGATACTTGCCTTTATTAACCGAGGCATAGAATATAAGAGCAGGGAGGTTATGATGGAGCTGTATAAAATGCTAGTTAGGCCACAGCTGGAGTACTGTGTACAGTTCTGGGCACCACACTATAGGAAGGATGTGATTACACTGGAGAGGGTGCAGAGGAGATTCACCAGGATGTTGCCTGGGCTGGAGCATTTCAGCTGTGAAGAGAGACTGAATAGGCTAGGTTTGTTTTCCTTGGAGCAGAGAAGGCTGAGAGGGGACATGATTGAGGTATACAAAATTATGAGGGGCATTGATAGATTAGATAGGAAGAAACTTTTTCCCTTAGCAGAGGGGTCAATAACCAGGGGGCATAGATTTAAGGTAAAGGGCAGGAGGTTTAGAGGGGATTTGAGGAAAAACTTTTCACCCAGAGGGTGGTTGGAATCTGGAACACACTGCCTGAAGAGGTGGTAGAGGCAGGAACCATCACAACATTTAAGAAGTATTTAGATGAACACTTGAAAAGCCATAGCATACAAGGCTACGGGCCAAGTGCTGGAAAATGGGATTAGAATAGGTAGGTGTTTGATGGCCAGCACAGACACGATGGGCCGAAGGGCCTGTTTCTGTGCTGTATAACTCTATGACTCTAAAACTGCACACAGTATTTGAGATGTGGTCTCACCAATGCCCTGTATACCTGAAACATAACATCCTTACTTTTATTTTCAATTCCTCTCGTAATAAAGGATAGCATTCCATTAGCCTTCTTTATTACTAGCTGTATCTGCATACTAACTTTTTGTGACTCATGCACTAGAACACCTAGATCCCTCTGCACCTTGGAATTCTGCAGTCATTCTCTGTTTAAGTAATACTCTGCTTTTTTATTCTTCCTGCCAAAATGAACAACTTCACATTTTCCCACATTATACTCCATCTGCCAGATTTTTGCCCACTCACTCAACCTATCTATATCAGACTGCAAGCTCCTTATATCCTCTTCACAACATACTTTCCTACCTATCTTTGTGTCATCTACAAATTTAGCTACCATGCCATCGCTCCCCTCTTCTAAGTCATTGATATAAATTGTAAAAAGTTGAGGCACCAGCAAAGACCCCTGCGGGACTTCACTCGTCACATCCAGCCAATCAGAAAAGGACCCATTTATGCATACACTCTGTTTTCTGCCAGCCAGCCAGTCTTCTATCCATGCTAATATGTTACCCACTACACCATGACCTCCTACTTTGCACAATAACCTTTTATGTGGCACCTTGTCAAATGCCTTCTGGAAATCCAAGTACAGGACATCAACGGGCTCCCCTTTATCCACAGCGCATGTTACTCCTTCAAAGAACTCCAATAAATTGGTTAAACATGATCTCCCTTTTCCAAAGCCATGCTGACTATTCCCAATTACCTTGAGTTTTTCTAAGTGCCCAGCTACAACCTCCTTAATGATCGATTCTGACACCTTCCCCACGACAGACATCAAGCTAACTGGCCTATAGTTACCTGTTTTCCGCCTCCCTGCCTTCTTGAATAGAGGGGTTATATTTGTTATGTCTGATGTAACCTTTCCAGAATCTAGCGAATTTTGAAAAATTAACACCAACACATCTACAACCTCATTAACCACCTCTTTTAAGACCCTAGCATGAAGCCCATCAGGACCCGGGGACTTGTCAGCCCACAGCTCCATCGGTTTGGTCAGTACCGCTTCCCCGGTGATTGTAATTTCACCAAGTTCCTCTCTTCCTTCCACCTCCTGATTTACAGCTAATACTGGAATGTTTTTTGTATCCTTTATAGTAAAGACAGAAGCAAAATATTTGTTCATTTCATCCGCCACTTCCTTATTATCTACTATTAACTCCTTATTCTCACTCTCTAGAGGACCAACACTCACTTTACTTAATCTTTTCCTTTTTAAATATCTGTAGAAACTCTTGCTGTTTTTACATTTCTAGCCAGCTTCCGCTCCTACTCTAATTTCTTTCTCCTGATTAACCGTTCAGTCATTCTCTGCAATTCTCATGGTGCTGTTGATTAAGGAAGGAATATTGGCCAGGACAGTGGGAAAGTCCCAATGCACTTCTTAACTGGAGTGGGCCTCAGTTAAATTTCTCACCTGAAAAAGAGCCATGCAGCTGCTTCTCAGTGGGGGGCACACTCGCCTCTGACTTAGGAGGTTAAGGGTTCGAATCCCATTCAAGAGATTTGAGTATGTAATGTTAGGCTGACACTCCCAGTGCAGTACTGAGGGAGTGCTGCACCGTCGGAGGTGCTGCTTTCGGATGAGATGTTAAACCGAGGTTCCATCTGCCCTCTCAGGTGGATGTAGAAGATCCCATCGCCACCATCTTGAAGCAGAGCAGGGGAGCTTTCTCTGGCCACCATTTGTCCCTCAACTAACCACAGATGGTCTGGTCATTATCTCATTGCTGTTTGTGGGAGCTTGCTGTGCACAAATTGGACGCTGTGATTCCTACATTACAACAGTAACTACTCTTCACGAAGAGTACTTCATCGGCTGCAAAGCACTTTGCAACTGCCTAAGGTTGTGAAAGGTGCTAGAGAAATGCAGTAGAATTCCTTCGGTCTTTCTCTGAGATTGTCTTCGGAGTGGGACTTGAAGCTGCAGGCTTCTGCATGAGCTGAATATGTGATTCACAACAGCAGCCGGAGGCCTGGCTAATTTTCACCCTTTTCCCAGAGGGACTGATGGTAAATGTAGCATCCTTACCACCCGGGCTGACAGCACCGGCCGACAGCCATACCTGGGACCTCTAACTTTATTTGGATGTATTCCTGGAGATTTCATCACATGACCTCCCACCTCCAACTGCCCCACCCAGTCAAATAGCCTTTATTCCCATCGCCAATACTTTTTATAACAAGTAAACAGAAGCTTTTTTTAAAAGGCAGCAGGGGGGGAACCACACAGTTTTAGAATCATAGAAAGTTTACGGCACAGAAAGAGGCCACTTTTAATGCCCCTGTGACTTTCTCTCGGGTTCGCTGGCAGCAGTGGGCAGGAGCTGGATTCCTGGAGACTTCAGGACAATCCTGGAGAGTTGGCAACCCCAGACTCACCCGCCCCACCACCCACTAAAGGCCTGCTACCCGACGCGAACCCGACGGGACCCGATGATGTGTGTCGGGTCGGGTTGCACTTCCGGGTCTGGCATTCAGGCTCGGGTCGGGCTCGGGCTGAATCGGACACGGTCTATCACCACCTCAGGTAAGTGACTTTAATGCTAATTTACTTTTTGGACTTTAAAGGTGGTTTTGCTACAGTTATTTTAAGCTTGTGCAGGTGAGGAACAAAGTGAAAAATGGAAGGGAAGTTAACGGATGGTCGGGTTGGGTTGGGTCGGGCGCAGGAAAATACTGGAAGGACTCGGGCCGGGTCAGGCTTGGGCTTGGATGGGGTTCTGTCGGGCTCGGGTCGGGTCTCATTTGCAGACCCGAGCAAGCCTTTACCCCCCACCACCACCCCCCCCACCCCCAATCTTTTTGTGGTGCAGAGAGGAGAGGGCCCACTCATCTACTAAGCTCTGGGATAGACAGTGGTGTCTTTAGTTGTGCCTGAACTCTGTGTGAGCTGTGCTTTGCTGTAATCGGGGTTAATCCGACGTGAAGCCATCATGCTGGGTAACTCTGGTACCTAACAATACCCACTAACATGTCAAGGCATCTGCAGGGGATGCAGGGCTTCCTCAGCTGTCGGAGGTATCAATGATCCTAGTTTGTGGGGTTTAAAGTGATCCCTTCTCAATTGTCTCAGTTAAGCTCACCCTCTAAAGTTTTCGACTCAGTCTCTCACTGCAAGTGGTTATCAGTCAGCACACAGCACATGCTGCTCCTGACCGTCAATCCCAGACTGAGGGAATAGAGCAGTCAAAATTGCCAGGCCTGGCTGCTACTATCACCTGGACAGCTGATGTCCAGCTGTGCTGGCACCGACTTGGGACACCACGAGCAAGGCTTGTCCCCACCCTCACCACAACACATACTCGCACACAATTTGACACACAACACACACTCACATACACACCGACACACATCATACATCCCCACTCACACTGACACCACTGATACACACAGACACACTGACATATACACACCTGTACACACAAACACTGACACACACACTGACACATACACTGCACATACACACCTGTACACACACACACACACAGCCACACTCACCTGCACACACACTGACACACACGCCTGCACACACACACACTGACACACACACTGGCACACTCACCCCGACTCACACACACTGGCACTCACACTTGCACACATGCATACTCACGCTGACACACATGTACACATTCGCACACTGACACACACACACACAGAACATACAGACACACACACAATCACACATTCTCATGCACACATAGATGCACACATATACAGACAAACACACACTCACGCCCACAGTGACACAAAGACGCAATCACACACACAATGGCACACACACACACTCGCACACACTTGCATATAGATACACACACACTCGTACACACTTAATCAAAGACACACGCATACTCACCTGCACACGCACACTCACCCTTCAACCAACATTATCTAAGACAGATTATCTGGTCAATATCACATTGCTGTTTGTGGGAGCTTGCCGTGTGCAAAATGGCTGCTAAGTACCTAAAGTACCTAATTAGCCATAAGGCGCTACAAAAATGCAAATCTTTTTTTATTACTCACAAGCCATGGGGAAAGGCCGAGGTTCACAGGGCAGGACATCACAAAGTTTGAACAGGGCAGGAGAGAAGAGGAGGCAAATATTTGTGTTGCACTTTGGGGATGTAGGCATCGTTGGCAATGCCAGCATATATTACCCATCCCTCGTTAACCTACATTTGATACAACTT